>NC_048410.1:21670734-21686428 GCF_013103735.1 Etheostoma cragini
TTGAGGCAGTTCTGAAGGCAAAAGGGGGTCCAACCCGTTACTAGCATGGGGTACCTAATAAAGTGGCCGGTGAGTATGTGTTTGTTGTGTTATGACTGTCTTGCTACTGAAAGCTTAAAATGTCCTCCGGGATGAATAAAGTGTCTACCTATCTATCTATCTATCCATGTATCTATCTATCTATCCATGTATCTATCTATCTATCTATCTATCTATCTATCTATCTATCTATCTATCTATCTATCTATCTATCTATCTATCTATCTATCTATTTCCTAGGAAGTTTCCTGGAAACTGGTACTACTTTACATGGAAGAAAAAAAAATCTCTGTTCAAACAAAAGTTAATGTTAATCCATTATTAATAATAAATGATTCTCAATATTTGTATTATAAAAATAATTATACAATATCTGTGTGCTCGTATAAGCTTTCAGCTTTTTTTAATTGCTAAAAGCATCTCAGTTACCCTTCAAATGAATTGGAATGAATCGATACTATTAGTGTGCCAACCAACCTCTATTTCCCCTTTAAGTAGTACTAAATTACACATAGATAAAGATAGATTGATACAGGTAACTTACAAATTAGAGACCTAAAAATAATAAAGTGTCATGATCAAAAAATTTCAGAGGGATTGTTTCCCATTCAGTATATCTTTATGGCTTTAACACTGCAGTGCGTGAATAATAAGACGAGAGGCGGCACTTTTGAGCTCTTGAACTCACCGATGCAAGAAGACACTGAGACTCCCGTACAGCCCCGAAACATCCGAAAAACCCCACGATCATCATCAACCCTCCCGCGCCGAGAAGGATGTACACAGCTGAGGAGAGAAAAAGCAGATAGATTGGCCCTTTAACATGTTTTTCTCTGTAGAAATAAATCAGAAAAATAGGAACAATCCACCAATCCTATAATGTTCACGATGGAGGAATGCATATCCTGAATAGACTCGAGGACTGGGATCTAATCAGTGTGTGCAGTTCACAGCTTCAACTGAGGATGGCAGCATGATCCATGGCTTTATTGTCTTTGTTGAAGCAGAATTTATAAAAGGATGGTTGTTGTGTTTGTGGACCATCAGAAAAGCGTAGGTGGAAACTCTTTGAGTAGCCTGAAAGCTCTGAGTAGCCGCCTACAATTCAGTGTAATCATCAGCTCTCTCCTTCAGTCCGACCACTTGTGAATTTTAAAATGAAAGAAGTTGGGAACACAACAAAAAAATGAATCTAAACACAAAACGGTTTATTTTATTTTTTGGCTCTCTGCTAAAAATAACACTCGAGTGTCATTTTGCTTCCTTGTGGTGTATTTTTAGATGAGTTGGTGTGTCTAAAGGTGTCGTGGTCCGGTGTGTGAAGTTATAAAGCTCCAGGGAGATACTGGTATCAAGATGGTTCAGCGCTTCCAAAAAATGAAATCCTCTGAAAATAAATACCATCTGTCCATCTCTCTCGGTGTGCTGAACACAACGAGACACTGGACTCTGTCCTGCTCTAGGCAAGATGCAAATAGCTGAATATCCTGCTCGTCTATCTCTCCGGGGTGCAGCCAGACTCTGTGCAGTATCACGACTTGAATTTGAATTCAATCAGATGGAGCTATAGAGTCTTTTGAGTCCATTATGGTGTTATTTCCAGTTACTCAGACTCAAATTCATGGTGCTTCAGGGTAAAGCAGTACAACAGATGCCATGTGCTTAGTTAAAAGGCAAATCTAATTTTCGGGTGTACTACTTCTTCCAACCATCCCAGCTCGCCTAGGAGCCTGGATGTTGTCACCCCCCCATTTTGCTCCCCCGCTCCCAGCCCTCACTACTGAGCCCTCGGCCCTGTAACTATACACCGGACCCGTCCCAGAGGTCCACGACATAGACAGCAACCACTGCAGCAATTTAATTAATCCACATGGGGGGGGTTGCAAGCTGTTGTTTTCCTGCTGTTGAACAAAAATGGAGGTAATAATGAGGGGTTGAAAACAAGGGATACGATGCTTTGAAGCATAGGGTTAGAAATGGAAAATACAATGAGCCAAGAAGGCTTCTGCTGTGTATATACAAAGTCTCTACACAGAAGGGATCATGGCGGACTTGGCCGGTGATGTGTTTAGCACTTCCTCGTAGCAAAACGGTTGATATTCAACAGATCACTTTGTCCTTGTTAATTCTGGCAGCCGGTGGTGATTAATATTTTCTTTCTGTCCGTATCTTCTGTGTGTATCTGAATGCGCATAATGGCTGTTTACATGCTGGCGCACAGAGCAACAAAGGTGACCGAATGGAAAGTGATTCACCCACAGGGAATGCTTCCACTTTGACTTGTTGTGGTATCGCTCTGTTCCGTCTCTTTGCTGGAGGTGCACGTAGGCAGCAACGCTCCGCCATTCTGCTCCTGATGGTATTTATTTTGTTGCTAAGGCTCCTTCTGTAACACCATCGATCCTCTGCACGATCTGGCAGATATATATACACACGTCTCTGTTTAAAGGTTTGGAACCACAAACGCTCGACTGGGTGCAGTCAGGTGGCGGAGAGGACTACTCTGGGTTCTAGAATGGTGTTTACATGCTTTTAGGTTGTAGAAAGGATTTGTATAAAGGGTTTGTTTTAGGGCTGCACGATACGAGGAAAATATGCGATAATGTTGTTGAATGTCGCAATAACGATATTACTCACAATAAATAAACAGATATTAAAGTGTACTCAGTACGTGTACTCAGTGTGTAGCTGAGCTCAGTATTTGATAGATTCCTCTGTTTTGAATGGAAATTCGATGTGTAATGAAAACCAATGGTTGGTCATTGTATGTAGGAATGAATGACTGAATGAATGCTAAACAGCAGCAGTTACTTTTAAAGCAGAAAGGAACCAAAAGGGATGACTATTTTATTAAAGATTTCTTTTCTTTTTTCTTTTCTTTTGCTTTTAAAATTCTTCTAAAATCCAACAAAGTGCTTGTTGAACTTAAACCACATGAAAGGAAATCATTTCCAACGTTCTTTTCTTGAACAAATTGAACATTGAATAGAATATGTATATAAAAAGAATGACAGCTACATATTGTGTGCAGTGCAGTTTTCTACTGACATTTTCTTTCAACTTCCTTCGCCATATGTCGCAGCCTTTCGCGATTTGTTCATTGCACCACTAAAATGTTTTTTTTTTGTGCAGCCCTAATTTGTTTTGTAAACGGTGAACAGAAAAATGTACAGTGGTTTGACAAGAATGACAATTAATTTGGCCGAAAAAGACACCTCTGAGCAACAGTGAAATTATCAATAGGAATAGGAGACATCAGCAGTCATTGGTCGAGGAAACTGTATGCTTAGCATCAAAATAAAGTAGTGCAGACTAAAATAGGAACAGGATCTGTTATCATATGTCAATGTTAAGGCACAGTAATGCAGCGTATACCAAGTTGGAATATATGTATATTTCTTTTATTTGATTAGGACAATTCACATTAATCAACCTTTCTGTACTTGTGCCAGTGTTAGCCAGGCGGCTAATTTATAACTGTAGTCCTAGTTTTCTAGCATATCTTTATGGTGGGAGGGAACCGGAGCACCCAGAGGAAACCCACCCCCCCAGGGCTTGCCCGGACTGGGGATGGAGCTCTGTAGTGCCAACTTGCTGTGAGGCAGAAGTGCTAACCACTGAGCCACCGCGCTGCTCGAATGGCCGGGTGTGTCTCTTCAGCCAAGCTACTCTTCTTACAACTTTACAATAGAAATAGAAGGTCAGTCGAGGGTAAGCACTGTTGTAACGGGATCAGAGAACATCAGCTGAACATCCCGCTTTTCTGGACCGGAAAACAAATCCCAAATCAAAAAAAATGGTTCCAACAGTGTTCTTCCCTGTAATGCAACGCTGTGGGGGCATCGGCTAAATAGAAGTTTTATTAATTTATTCTTTTTCTTTTGGGCCCAAAGCTATTTCAAATGTACATAATACATTTGGTGTCTGTTTTTTTTCTATTGAAGGAAAAAAGGAAAATATCAATATGACTTACTGTAATTTTTTTATTTTTTTATTTGACCTTTATTTAACCATAAAGAAAAACTCATTGAGATTAAAAATCTCTTTTCCAAGAGTGTCCTGGCCAAGATTACTGTAATATAAGGGGATTCTACACTTTAGAACGTCAGTGTAGATGCTTTTAACTTTGCATTAAGTAATCTGCTGTACTCGGTCGTAGCAACACAAGAAAGTAAAATATCCCATCACTGGTAAAACTTATGTTCTCACAGTAAGGGGCCTGTTGCAGATTGTATATGAATTTTAATATTGTAGCTGACAATGTATATTCAGCAACACGGACATTTTATACATTACTATAAATGTATAAAAAGACGCATACAGCATATGTTGTAAGATGATGATGCCTTTTGTATGTAAAATCCTAACAGTATCAACAGTGAAGATTGTTGAGCCACAGTATCAGAAGTAAAAAGTACAAAATTTTCCGCTGGACTGTGTTGTAAATTACAATGAAGTACAGTAAGGCGCTTAAGGAAATGTACACACTGAAAAAACACGTGGGGCGGACTCTGTTATTTGCATGTCAACTGAAACCAAAGATTACCTACAGATGGAAAACTGTGAGAACACAAGCAGGTTTTAGCTCAGAAATAACTTGTATGACAGTTTATTTTGTGTGTTTATGTTTTTTAGGCTGTATTCTTTACCTTTGATCCCTCTGTGCCTCCCCCTCACATTTCCACAAGCTACTGTAGGAAACATTGTTTTATTTTGTATAAACATGCACTGCATGGTACAGCACGGTGACTGCCACTAAAGGAGTATTCATGATAGACTCTGTGTCACCTGTCACCTGCCCCACCCGACCTGCTCCCTGTGGCCTTAAGGGGGTGGCGTGGGGGCGGGGGGGAGCCATAAAGTCCCATGAGGGCACAGCAGAGAGCTGATGAAGTGAAGTCACCATTTTAGGTCATAGTCTGAACGGCAGGAACAAGAATAGGCTTCATTCTAATCATCTGCTCCCACGCAGAGAGCGAGAGAGATAGAGAGATAGATAGTGAAAGAGCCACAAACACACACAGATAGAGAGAAAGGGACACAGAAAGAGGGAGAAAGAGAGAGCGACACACACACAGATAGAGAGAATGAGACAGAGAGAGAGGGAGAAAGAGAGACAGAGTTAGATAAAGAAAGAGCAACACACAAACACACACAGATAGGAAGAAAGAGACACAGAGAGAACGAGCGAGAGAAGGCCTATTGTATGGAGTACTGGACCACTACTACACACTGAAGGGCATTTGTCCACCCTAGTGTATGTTTTTAATAACCTACTGTGTCTTTTCTTCTGACCTCAGCAAAGGAACTTTATAATAACTATAACAATCAAAAGCAACCCGAGTGCTACGAACTTAAAGCCATGTCCGCCCAGACGCGGTGCTGTTCATTAATCGTTAGGCTCCGGTCCGTTTCTCACTGTCTCAGCATCTCTGATGGAAATCTGATCAGTGTTAGGAAACATGAGCAATTCTCTCCATAACCCATAAACCCAAGCACCGCCACTAATGGTGCGTGTTAACAACGATTTGACGTGTTTTCTTTCACTGCCCCTCGGCACCATATGTCGAGCGTCGGAGCGAGGTGGCACATCCGCTGATTGAAAAATAACATGCTTAATAATAATAATCACAACCACTCAGGAAAGAGCTATCATCGTGAGAGGAAGTGATGAAGCGTCACAATGCATTGAGGGTAAAATGTGCTTGCTAAGTGTTCATTACCGCTCAGTAATGGGTTATCTGTGCCCCCCTGAAATGCCCTTCAGTTAATCCCCCCCACCCCCTCCAGGAAGCTAACAAGTGTTTGTTGAATTATCATTGCAGCGCATGTCACCAAGCATGAAATCTATCTGGGACTGTTCTCTGATGAGAAGATTGATTTAAGGGCATTTTCACACCTAAATTAGATATAGTTTATACTGAAAATGTGCCTTTTTAATTTCTATGAAATTATATCTTTAAGAATCTTTCACAGCCAATCAAGATGTCAAACTCTACGTTCTGGCTCTCTGAGAGGAACTTTAAATTCTTCAATAGAAATATTCAAATTTGAGCTGCTTCACGGCTGATAAAACACAACAGACTTTTCCTTCCTTAATGTTATTACGCAAATTAAAATAATACCTGCCGACCTTATCTGCATCATTGCATTGCTGAGTGGTGGATGTACACAGACCCGGGACCACTAAGTTATTCAAATTGACTTTACTGAATCAAGATAATCTAACAGTTTATCATAAAGAGATAAATATTGATTGGCATGAAGTGTAACTGTAGGGTGTACCTATGAAGAAGGTGTCGGGGGCGCCATCACCCGTCAGCAGCTCCACTGTTTCCGGGTCAAACCTGAGCCAAAGTCCCACAGCCAGCACCAACAGGCCCGACAGCTGAGGAACAATACAAGATGTAAGTCATATTCATGTCCTAATTTCACACTTTTACAGGATATTGATGCAAAATGTTGAAATAAGGATCCCAAATTCTCCCTCAATTTTCAGGATTCAGGTGATGTCTTTGGTGAGGAGTTCTCAGTGTAGTCCAGAAATCACTTCACAGTTAAACATTGAGGCCCATTGTGTTTTTATTTCTTTGGCTCCTGTTGATTAATATTCTGCAGAAGGCACCCTCGACTTCGTCTCTTTAGCAGAGCGGCTACTGATGCTCACTTTCTCCTTCCGTTTATTCCAACCAAACTGCTGCCAGAGATGTTAATGCACCTTGTGTTAGACCTGTTTAGACTCTCCAACAGTTCCTAGGCTGCAGGTGTAGCCAACGGAACAACTTCTTTCTGTGATATTTTTGCAGTTTTGCTGTTTTTACTGATCATTGACTGTAAAATAATGGACAGAGCATCTGGTTCGGCGAAGTGCTGCAAACGAGGAAGGGCCTTAAAGCTGCATCCTATCTGAATTCCAGCAGGGGGTGACACGTGCAGTTGCAAAAGGAGGTCTGTGTCTGTAGAAGTCTGTGAGAAAGTAACCCACTTGTCACTTGATCTATTATCTCAGTAAACCTTTTCATTATGAGTTCAGGGTCTTAATCGCTAGTTTTTAGTCTTCTGCAACACAGAATGATTTTCATTTTTTTAATCACGGTCTTGTTGATTTTAAAAACGGCAATAAAGCGGAGGGGTTGTTTTAGGGCGTGGCTATGATGTCATTGCCAGTGAAAGTGTGTAACGTAACGCAGAGTGTAAGCAGCTCCTCTCTCACGCCTCCCTCTCGTCTAAAATCGTCACATCCGCAACCAGGATGGCTGCGCGCGTAAACGGCAAACTCAACGACTCATGGCAGAGCTCCACACACCAAGGGGTGACGTCACACATGCTCTGTCCGTTAATATACAGTCTACGGTTGAAATACAGCCTAGGTGTAAAGACAGAATATCAGGTGTGATGTGCCTGATACGTTTGCACAACATTGAGAGGGCATCACCAGAAATAAATCAATCGATGGAAACCAGGTGTCACCCTGAGAAAGTTAATCCTTCTGGCCTTCTACATACACCCAAATAGCATTATTTGATTTACAGTGACAATGTTATATTTAAACATTTACAGATGGAAGGTTTTAATGCTAAATGTGTATCTGTGCTTATTACTGTCACAAGTTTTATGTCTAACATTTATTTCATGACTTCTTCTAACAGAAGGTTGAAAACTAAATTGCAACTAAAATTTCTCTTACTTATCTTACCTTTAAACGTTTTGTAAGCTCTATAAAAATGTAAAAGTACAAGTGATTGGAAAAGGAAGAGAGCAGCTCGTGCTGTCACACGGACCATCAAAACATTAAAATCTTAACGGCACCATCACAGCATCAATGGTCCACCTCCCATGGTGCATTTCAGCCACAGTCTGTGCCAGCCTCACAGTGCCTGGGTGACGTAACTCACACTGGCATTGGCTGCTTTTTTGGCTCGGCACCCCAAAATGACAGCGCACTGTATGCCCCTCTCGGCTCCGACCACAACAGCTCTGCTCTCAGTCCCCAAACCCCTAAACAAAGAGGCCGCTGTCTGTTCCGTTGACACGAGTGATTGTCTTACAGAGCACAGACGAGTCAATGCAGCCGTTTAGATCCATATATACTGTATCAATTAGCAGTAAACATGAGCATCCATCCACGACAACTGCGAGAGTCTATAACAGCATCTATTTAGTCCATCGATCGATACAATTAATCTGCAACCTCTGTGATAATCAGTTATTTAGTCATTTTTTTAAGCAAAACATTGCCATCACATTACCTACTTTCAGCAAGTGGACTGCATTTGTGAACAGGGTTGTGTATCGTAGGGTTGTTTAAACGATTCAGATTCCTAAACCCATTCTTGAAAAACTTAAAAAAGACATAAAAGAAAGGCTCTTTTATAGATTTTATCAAATTATTTAAGTCTTGTGTTGTCTTTGCGTCATAATTGAAAATCAACACTTTTTCTCATGTTTTTGTCCCTTTTTTCAACACTTTTGACATTTTTTTTCAATGTTTGTCACTTTCTTTGACATTTTCAACACTACGTAACACTAACTTATTAACTTTAGTTTTACAGTTATTTTTGCATCTCATGTCAATAAACCTCATTTATAGGAAATTATACCTAATGTTTGAGTTAGAAAAGCAGAAATTAGCAATTATTTTGACTAAATTAAAGGAATGGATGTTGATGAATAATCACAGACTGGAATATGTCAACTTTTACTCTATTTCAAAATCACTTTTTTTTTCAAATGGGGCAGTGAATAATTATGTTAACATTAATGAAAATTAATGAAAGTAGAGAGTTGTACTTGCCAAAGAGAAATTGATCAATCATGTGATTTTGGGTAATTACAATTGGGTAGTTTAAAAAGAACATTGCTATAGGAAAACGGGTCAATTTGACCCGAGGACAACATGAGGGTTAAATGTAACAATATATTAACATTTTAAAGTACTTAAATATATAGTAAATAAACCTAAGTCACCTGACACACAACCTCAATAATTTAACAATCCATACTGGTTACACTAATACGCACATTGACATTTATTTTGTTGTTATTTTTTGCATATGTTTTGCATATCAGATATGCTAACCAGAGCCCAGAGGGAAAATATGGCGTTTTAAAAGTTGGCCACATTTATGGTTGCTAGCTAACGGTAGACTACAGAGAAAGTGTGATATTTTTGCGTCTGTATCAGAGTGACTAACGGAAATATTTCAGTCGACACATTAAGAGGAACAGAAATGAGGAACCCAGATTTGCTTTCTAATCCAGTCCGATTGCTACCGGTTACATGGTACCCAATCCTATTTATGAGGTTCTTTTCTAGTCCAGCGACCACTCAAAGTGCTTTACAACACATGCCAACACTTACCCATTCACACACACATTCATACACTGATGGCAGAGGCTGCCAAGTGAGGCGCCAACCTGCTCACCAGGCGCGGTTAGGGGTTCAGTATCAACACGCAAACCAGATACCTAATATTTAATTTTTGGGGTTTTGGACTCTTTTTTTTGGGACAAAGCTAGCTATTTGAAGCCATCATCTTTGGCTTTAAGAAACTATGATGTGCATATGCCCTTTTTAATTACTTTTTATACATTTTAATGTATGTATATCAACCCACCACCCAACCCATGATGCCTTTGGCACTTTTGCGCCGACCCTTTGAGTTTTCTCCCACAGTCTATCAGGTCTCCTGAATCTGTGGACAGTTTTAAGACTCTTTTAAAAACTCACCTTCATACACAATCCTCTGTGTTAAGGGCTACACCCCATTTATGCTCTATTTTAAAATTAAGTTGTATTTTGTAATTTATTATTTATTTCCTCATGTATATTATACGTGTGTGTGTGTATCACTTTGTAACAGTTTTTTTTTAAGTGCTATATAGTGTTACTTAGTCAGCGTACTTACTTACTTACAAACTAAATTGTTGCTGGATTAACACAAGGGAGTCATTTTAACAAAGTACATGTATGCAGATTCTGTAATCTAAAGAAGGAGCATCAACAAATGAATTTGGCACTGATGTTTTTCTCTAGTGCTTTTCAACCTGGGAGTCAGGACCCCCCAGTGGGTCGCAGGACACATCTGCAGGGTCCTAAGCCTGTCTGTCTACTTTTTCAAAATAAAAGGAAAAGGAGGAATCTTTCTTACACTCATTAGTTGAACAGTTTGTCCACAACGCTTGGACAGTAGATATTCTCGGACAATATTAGGCATTTCCCATTTTATAAAAAATAAACAAATACAAATATTTATGAATATTTAAAAAATAAAATAAAAACGGACAGCCAACCATGTTATGAGTATTAGTGTTGCATAGTTTGTCCACCAGAGGGCGTTCTACAACATCCCTGTTGGCAACACTATATTTATATATTTTTTTGTTATTGTGTTTTTGTTTAAGGACTTCATTTTCATATCTTAAGTTTGTATTTTTATAAACTTTATTTATCAGACCTTTAATATGTTTTGATAATCCTCTGTTCTGTTTTGGCAATAAAATAACCTATAAATAACTACAAATAACTAATGTCAGGGAAATGTGTTCATGTTTTGTTACGTGTTTCTGGATTTTGTTTTTAAATATATATCAGACGATTTATTTCAGATTATCGGATTTTTAAATAACCAAATATTTGTATCAGTATCGGCCTTCAAAATCCTTTATCAGTCGGGCACTAATGGACAGTAACTTTGTTTTAGGAGTAACAAGCCAAAGCCCCAAAAAACATGTCAACCAAATATCCATCCACCCTAATGTCAGATGAGAAGTTGCTGCACAGAAAATCGAAAGTGGTCGAAACCACAGGTAACCTTATCTGAGCAGATCTAAATATCAGACCATATCCAAAAACCCTCCATGATGTTCCCAAAACAGATTAACTCTGTCTGGTAAAAACTCCCAGACCTGCTGCAAAAAAAGTCACAGTACAATGCCACATCATGAGAGAGGATCTGAACAGTGGGTGTGTTGGAAAAGTGGCATCAGAGCTGCAGTATGACCACAGTACATTACTTATTACTACATTAATCATGTGGGTGTAGAAAGGGTTAGTGGCTACAGACTCTCAGGATTGACTTATTCATTATTATATAAAAGGCGCTGAGCTGTACTGAGGTGTTTTTTTATAGATTCAATCAGAAAGAAGAGGATTAATAAGATATATTGATTGGTTTGAGGATTTAGGAAACAGTACAGAGTCAGGTGGGTAGGAGCCATCTGCACGCCCAACTCCCCCAGTTCTCCAGTGTGAAACGAAGGCAAGTTAATTCCAATATCCCGAAAACAGACAGACGGTCATCCTGCAGCGTGTTGAACATGTAGCACTACCATGAAACTAACAGGTGTCCCACAGGCACAACACAGCTTAATAACCGTCTTTTTAAACATTACGCTGATGTTAAAATAGCAGCGTTGTGTCCATACGAGCCATTGGTGAAGCGGACTTACCCAAAAGATGAAGTTGAACCCGAAAAGCAGATATTTCACGCATTTCATCCCTCCCTGCACTTTGCTCATGATGTCACCTGATTTGTCGATATTTCCGAGCTCTGAACGCTGTTATTCTGCAAATATTCGCGTCTTCCAGTTGGACATCAACCATGTAATGATGATGATGATGATGATGAGCTGCACATCCAAGGCATCAAGACATGCGCACAGAGCCGATCGCTCGCCAGGCACGCTGGCTCAATGCGCCGCCCATCCGCGGCTCTGTGCGTAGTCTGGTGGTACCCAAGGTGGGGTTCAGGGACCATCGGGGACTCTTGAGACTCCGGGAGCTCCCCCAACAACATGAGGAACAAGTTCATGTCAGTGTGTAATATCACCGCTCGGGGTAAAATAAGGCCAAGGTTTGTCAAATGGTAGCCTATGTCAAAGATAAAATCCACCAAGAAAAGTCTGGTTTTGTCCAACAAAATGGTGTAGAGGGGAGTAAATACTAAATTACACAACAATATAATTATATATATCTGGGGCAGTCTCTATTTTTGTGCTTTCATTAAATGTATTAAATGTAAACTGTCCAATGTGCTAAGCACACACAGGGACCCCCAAGGGTCTCTGAGAACCACCACTAACATCCACCAAGGAAAGTCTGATTTTTTCCAATAAAAGTGTGTGGAGATAGGAGTAAATACCAAATTACACAACAATATAATTATGTTTGAACAGCATATATATACACTGTTTACTGTAAACTGTAAACATGTATATAATTACATATCTATGTGGGTGGGAGATGTGAAACTGGTGCAGTCTCTATATTTGTGCTTTGATTAAATGTATTAAATGTAAGCTGTTCAATGTGCTGAGGACACACGGGGACCCCCAAGGGTCTCTGAGAACCACTTTAAGACTGGACATACATTTTTATTCTTTAGAAATGTTGATAGCAGCCTGTGGGAGGGCTAATGCCGTTTTTACTCCTCGTACCTCCATGACCTTTATACTAGAAACTGGACAATAGTTTAGCAAGGCTTTTAATCATGCAAATCTACACATGGCTACTGAAATAGGTGTTTATTTTGGAAATGTAGAAAGTATATGCAACAAAAACACAGGAAAGCATGCAATTCCATAATAATTCAGAAAAACCTGAAAAACAAGTTAAACACAAAGGGTAGAGCGGGTGTTAAGGTGCAGCTTAAAAGCATCGCCAGACCCAACCTGTCTAATGGCCTCTGGCTAGGGGTGGGTTGGGCTGCAAGGGGTTAGAAGTTTTCTCAGACAGCCTACGTGGTTTTTGAGTAAAATGTTGGCTTGATTGAGTTTGGTTCAGACATTCATGTTCCCCTCAAGATAAATTGTAAACTCTAAAAACGTTGATCCCCTCCCCCTCCACCAAGTCAACATTTAGATGTGTGTAATACTTTGGTTTAAAAAAAAACATTCCTATCAGCCTCATGTTAAATTACAGTATGATAGTGAACATAACATATAACATTCAAAATGCCAACACGCATATCAGCATGCTGATGTTAGCATTTAGCTGACAGCACCACTGTGTATGTCAGAGCCTCATGGAGCTTCTAGCATGGCTTTAGACATCTTGTAAGAAAAAGATTATAATTTGTATTCACAGGATATGCAAACAAACAGTAATTAAATTGATATTGGAGTCTTGTTTTGTATCTTTGGGAGCTTCCTAAAAGAAGGATAAAAACATGCATTCAAATCTATTAGAATGCTATAAAGTCTAGAAATAATTAAAAGTGTTATCTTTCGTTTGTTGACTTTAAATTCCCACCATGTTGATTAAAAACCAAAACCAAGGACATGACGTCAGTGTAGTGTATATGTTTGTTTTACATGTCACAGGCAGCGACCTGTTGGATTTCATACCTGTATCTGTCTTGACATGCAAACTTTACTTGCTATCAGGCCAGTTCCTGTGAGAGGCCACATATGAAGCTCTTCTGTGTTTTCTCTGCCGGCCGGGGGGTGGGGGGGGGGGGGGGGGGGGGGGGGGGGGGGGGGGGGGGGGGGGGGGGGGGGGGGGGGGGGGGGGGGGGGTCAGCTCGGGTTCACCCACTCATGTTTGTGCTGCTTTTGTTTGCTGCAGTGGTGTGGGAGGGAAACAGCGACCCCCTGTTCTTCTGCCAGAGTATCAGCTGTGAGAATCAGTCTAGCTGGATCATGAGATCACATCACTGCCTACCGTCTCTTTATCTGTCAGATGACCACGCCAGTAAGAGTCAGGATAGATAGATAGATAGATAGATATAGATATATATATATCGATATATATAGATAGATAGATGTACCCTTTTGACTTACAAGTGATTAATAGTTTCCAACATGAATAAGATCTCTGAACTGCATCAATCTTAACCTAATATCAGTTTGGTCATCCAATCCTGTCATGAATTCAGAGCTGTAATTATCCCGGTGGAAGTACACCCAAACTGAAACCATATCCTCGGGGTATAATGGAGTCAAAATCCCATTATCTCTCCACGGCCGCCCGCTCCTCATCCTCCTCTATTGGGCTTAATATGTAAATCTGGTGCAATAACATAACCTGATCTCCATTTGCTGCTGTCATCCTTATGATCCAAAAGACATCCGAGGTGACGAGAAAGAAGAGTTACCAAAATTATCATGGAGTTGTGTACTTTTATGAGGACAGGCCATGCTACTGAGTTGATTATAAATGATTAAACAGGTTGAAAATCCTTGTGGTAGACTTTGAATATGACCATGAAATACAGGGCCTGTGAGTAATTTATGAAATTCAATTCAGAGTGTTGCCAGTGTCAACATCTACAAACTAGTAGCACCTAAATATTGCAGAATGGATCCTCAGAAGTTACTGGGACTAGACAGAATGGCTGAATTATTTTGGAACTAAACATTTGGTCACACCAATGTTTCCACCTTGTGGACAGACTGAGAGGTACAGAATGCACCGTGATGGAAGCTGCTTTGTTGTAGACTTTCAGGATTTATGGGTGTTATTGTGGCTTCTCCCAAAAGTGACCAGTTACATGTGTATGCCTTTTCATTTGAAAATTTGAATTCTATTTATAGTAAATGTTGAAATTATTATGATTGTTATATAAATGCTAAAATTACCATTCTTTTTTTCTGCTGTTTGCGTCTACTTTTTATCCTTTCATTTTTTTGATAGCAATCTTAGCTCAACGTCCAGGTCCAGCTTTTTTTATGGAGCTTGCAACCATATCTTGCGCCTTCAATATGAACAGATTATGTGAAACTATATCCAAGGTCATTAATCCCACTCAGTGATTATATATGTTTACTTTCTGCATTCATAACTTTAGCTGCCCTAAACACGTGTTATCCACTACATTGATCTTTTTGTTAGTTGCTTACATCATAGTTACTTTGCGTATTAAGATATTTAATACAAACTAAAATCAACAAATGCATGAGGAGGTACTATTATGGATTAATCTACCCTGCTGTATAGACAATGGTTACAATCAGCTCCACATTTGCCAGATGCAACATTAAGGCAAATTAACACATTGCAATAATAATTATAATCCAATAATGTAACACAGGCCTACATTGTTCTGAAATGGCCCATATTTGCATGCTAATAAATTACTACTTTTATTTCAGTACAATTTTAAATGCAGGAATTTAACTTGCAACAAAGTATCTCTATACTGTGGTATTGCTACTTTAATTTAAGTAAAACATCTAAAGTTGTGTTTGCCTGAACATGAACTCAGCGGGATGCATGCGCAGTACAAATAGTCACCCAGTAGCTTTTAGCAACTAGGACCCTTTTGATTTAATTTCCCTTTGAACGACTGTAACTATGCTTTTAATAACTATGCTTTTGCCAACCTCTTTGCTTTGACTGTGAGTAGGTCTACACATACGTTACGTTTCTCTCGTAAAACACGGTTTGTAATGGTAAAAACAGGGACGGTTCATCGTTAGATGGTTTAGTTTAGTAGCAAAGTAGAGAATCTGTTGGAAAAAACGCATTGTATGAACAACAAAACTCATGTTTTGGCACGTTTTATTGAACTGATGAAGCCTCAGGGCTGCTTTTAGTTTGTAAATGTAGCCTGTAGCTACAGTGGGTACGGAAGTGGGTAAGTATTCAGACCCCTTTAAATTTTTCACTCTTTGTTTCATTGCAGCCATTTTCCAAAAATCAAAAAAGTTCATT
>NC_048410.1:21686528-21701768 GCF_013103735.1 Etheostoma cragini
TTTCACACAGGGCCATGATGGTTAGGATTTTTTTTCACCTTTAATAATAAACACCTTCATTTACAAATTGCATTTTTTTTTTACTTGTGTTGTCCTTGACTATTGTTTAAATTGGTTTAATGTTCCGAAACACTTAAGTGTGACAAACATGCAAAGAAACAGGAAATGAGGAAGGGGGCAAACACTTTTTCACACCACTATATCTTTTTAATATCTGATCCAACCATAGACTGTATGTTAATTAATAGAATACAGTCTATGGATCCCCTGCTAAGTATTATGTGAAGACATGTTGCACCCTCTGACCTCTAGAGGGCAGTGTTGTATATATATTTTTTTTGAGCAGTGCTTTTGATGTTGAAGTAAACAAGTCAATAGTAAACTAAACAAGTTGTCTCTAAAACAGTATTTGCAGTTGGCAGGTGTAGGCCTACAGCTCAAATTGGGATAATTCTCTTAAAAGTCTCGTTTTCCTGAAACCCCCTCAGCCTCTTGGTTTTTGTTTCTACTTTCCCTCCGTGCTCTCTGAAATGTCAGCTGTGACAATACAACAAATTGGCTTTGAGCCTAGAAGAAATCACTACACTGATGCTATTCCTCAAGTAGAATTTGTTGTGGGCTGACATTGAAATGTCACTGTCAAAACAAAGAAAATGGCACGCCACGATATCATCAGCCAGAGTGAGTTGATGAATCACATGAAGTCTTATTTATGTTCGTGTCTTTTTCCTTTTGTTTAATATCTCCTGTAGAATGAAGAGCAGGAAAAAAACACAAAACAAGGCCAAACCACTAAATTACTGCCAGTAAAATGAAGCCATATGGGTTTTCTCTTCATTTTTCCATCTAGGCCAACAAAACAAATATTTATTTTTTGTCTCAAGGAGGTTTGAGGGGTCACTCAGTCCTCAGACTCTAAAGAAGAACAGGCGTATCCAGCTAGTCAATAAATTTCATAGAACACACAGTGCATGTATACATGTTTAATAAATAACAATCAACAACAACATTTTAACAAAAGGTATGCTTATGTCAGACCTGGGTCAAATTGTATTTCCAAAATGTGTGGGTTGCATCAGTCTACTTATAGTGAGTGGGGTGCGCTGTAAGAAAATATCATGGGTGGCAGAAGAATACTATAATCAAGATGATTGAGTGCTAAAATTCTGTCACTAACTTAGCTACTGTTTAAGACCCATGAAATCATGCAGTCTCTTAAACACCACTGCTGTGTCTTCACACGTTTGAATCGCGCCTGTGGTTTAGTTAGAACTTCCTTTTTACAGTCTGTGGTTTAAACCCAGTTCCTGTGTCTTGTAATGTGTTCCTAACTGCCACCAGAGGTCATGGTGTCTGAGGTTTGAACAACATCTGCTGCAGATGTTGAAAGGAGGTTAAAGGTCACGTGGAACTAGACGGATATGATGAAAGGATGGAGTGCTTCACGCATATGGTAGAAGTTGGACTTTTAGGGCAGAATGCATTTTCTGCAAGGAATCCTGTTTAGGAAACCAACTACTGGGTTAGGTTTAGGAAAAGATCATGGTTAGGTTGACCCTTGTGTTGTCCTCCCCAATCAAAAACGGACAAAAATTTGACATTTTTGTCCCTTTTTCAGACTTCTTTTTAGTTTACACAAACAACACCTAACTACCACTAGTTTTACAGTACTTTGTGAAATTCATGGTCAATAACCCTCAGTTATATGGAATAATACCTCATGTTTGAGTTAAAAAAAGCAGAAATTAGGAATTATTTTTGACATAAATTAAGATCAGATGAACGTACAGATGAGTTTAGTCAGGAATGAAAGTGATCAGTTTTATTTGCAAAGAGCATTGCATGGAATCCGATCCATTCTTTTGTGGCAATTTGGGTAAAAAGAAACCCATATTTCAGAAATAGGCATTTTTCAAAGGGGTCAAATTTGACCCGAGGACAACAGGAAGTTTAAACTAGACACTTTCTGGCAGGAAAACCCCAGAGGCTAACTTCTCCCATGTACATTGTTTACCTCCGTAGCTAGCGGTTGGAACAATCGTTGACATTAATTGGTGACGCCTTTGTTCTGAGAGGGCTCCCAGAATTCATCTCTGGTTCATAAAGGGACCAGAGACAACAACAATAAGGATAAGCATTCACCAAACAGAAGACATTTACCTCAACAGAAACTTGCTAGCCAGGAGAGGTTTATCTTTCTAGCAGTGCGATGGCTAGCACCTTGCTGCTGGAAGGGAGATAATAGATTGGACTTTCCCAGGTGGTGGAAATGGCGTCAGAGCAGAAATCAGAGAGTGAAATTGGAAATGAAGACAGGGTAGGATTTGAAAAGAAAAGAAAACAGAGTATTTATTTTAGAGATTCCATACATTAAAATAGAAAAGAGGAGACATCTCTTGTTGGGATGATGATGTCAGACAGGAAGGTTTGAGGGAAAGAGTTCGATTAGTCAGGATTACAAGAAGTGGGATGGTTATCATTGAGTGTGTATCAAGAAGTCAGAGAGATATTTAGTATTTAGTGTATTTGGAGATTACAGCTGTGTTACTTGTTTCCAGACACCGAGCTGTGTGCACATCCAGATGATGTTAAACTCAGACATGATGGCATTTGGTTTTCCGATGTATCTGGGACTTCCACAACAGGTACAAACAATGGTACGCCTCGTATTAGTAACTGCTGTTAGGAACATGGACATGTTGCTGCATTATGTAGAGAGATGCAGGAAGGACAATTTCTATGTGAAGGAGTGAACAAAAGACAAGCAAAGGGCCTCCACTGTAACAGAAATCACCATGCTGGGTCATGCACAGTGTCAAAAGAGAATTAAGGAAGTGAAAGTGGATACGCTCAGAGCAGAAAAGGGATTATCATGCTGAAGCTGCTCAGGATACCTGCATGGACAAGAAAGGATCTGCCATTTGTTGGCATGATGTACATTGTACTGTTTGAATTCTACAAAAGACCTGTGGAGGGCAGCAATAAGCCTTTCCTGCATCTAGTTTGCCACAAATTTAATCAGAAAAAGAACTCCCTGCATAGCATTTAAGTGCTATGATTGGCCAGGCATCCATGCCAACACATTGAGGTCCAATCCCCTGACCAATGGGCTATCCAACCCTAACAACTGTCAACATGGGCCTGTACTTATCAAACTGCTTAAAGTGAAAGTTGGGAGTGAAAGAGAAAAGTAAAGCTCCATGAGTGTGAGGCAAAGTGTAGCTGAAATTAAAGAGAGCTCTGCTTGCCTCTAAAGAATAAATAAGCGACTGCAGCACAGAAACAAAGGTTAGTGCACACATTTTGAGGTGTGTTTTATGATTATACAAACTGTTATTTTGGCTTCATGATGGGAAAAATGTATATCTAAAGCCATATATATAATTTAGAAACAACACTTTGTTAAGATTTTTTGCAAACAAGAATTATAAAGCTGGCTTCAATTTAGCTGGAATCATGCATGCATTGACAATGTGCAACTAATTTCTTATTATAAATACCAGCATCAGATGTTCTTTCATGCTCCAGATTTTTTTTCTTTATTGTTTAATTTATAAACAATTTATTTCACATGGTACTGGAGATAAGATGTCACGCAAACGCTTAACATGAACTTGTCCGTCAGGGTCAAAATGTACAGTAGGTTTTGTCTGGGTTCCATGCAACATACATGCAGGCATCCAGTTATTTTGGGGCAGTTTGGTTGAAAAAAAATCAATTTTCTGTATTTAAAACGTTCGAAAATAGGTAAAATTTGACCAGAAGACAACACAAGGGTCAAGAGATGCTCCTAAACTTTACTCTTCTACTTATCTGTAAACTGGAGTAAGTCGCTAAATAAATGTGTCTTATTCGTCACACTCAATGAAGAATCCTAAATCCCCTAAATTAACTTTTAGGGCTTTCTTAACTTCTTATCAGATCCAAGATGGACAGTTTAAAAAAAAAATATAGAATCTAAATCGATGCAGAGATATATTGTCTTTTTTATTCCATGCATTCTTCTTTCTTATCAAAACCTAGTGCCTACATTACCCACAATGTAACACTGTTGCATCCTTAAGCCACTAACCTCAAGCAGAGGTGAAGAGCCAGCAAAGAGATCTGGGAAGCTCACTTCTTTGTCACTCTACAGCTCAGTCCCATATTGTTCAAACTTGTGATCTTCAACCTCAACGGACTCACGCGACCTGACATGAGGCAATTTATTAGCTTCCTCTGGAACCACAAAAGGCTTTACACAACCTTTTTCCACTTATGCAGTAGTATGTGGACACAGAGTGATGTGTTAAATCGAGTTCCCCTCCAAGTGTAATTCTTAGAAGTTTGATAAATACGGTTCCTGTGTGCTTTAGACATTGGCAAGCTGAACATGTCATAAACTGCAGCTAGGCCAGTCGGATGCTAGGTGACACAGCATCATCAGCTTAATGTTTAGTAGGCCTACTCCTAAACAGGTAAAAAAACAAAAACGCCAGACAGATACCATTTGACCCAGGTCTGGTGTATATACATGCAGTCCTAAAACTTTGACATATACCAATAATTTACTTTGTGCAGAGGGTGAAAAGACTTTGGTGATGAGTATGTCTGTGTTTGTACTGTATTTGTGTGTGTGTGTTCACTGCCTCCATGACTTGCGGCTAAGCACACACACACAGGCCACGTTGATGCGTATGAGCCTCCACGCGACCAGTTTCTTAAACGAAGTCAGCGCTCGTACAAAAGTGTGTGAGTTGGTGCAGTAGGAGTTCCAGTGTCTGGCATCAATGCCCAAACAGCCAGAGCTGCCTGAGCGGGCGCTGTGACACGTTGTCTCAAAGAAGTACTGCTTCTTGTTGACATTGTTGATATTCACGTCTGGCAGCACTGTCACCTCGTTGCCGGAGATGTCCGTGGCTTTGGTCTTGTTGCCCACCCAGACGCTGATGCTCTCACACACCGAGTAAACTCCACGGTGCTGAGGCTGCCCAGCGCGCCTGCGGGCCCTCTTGCTGGCACCCTGAGACTCTGCCAGGTCTGCATCAGGTGGCTGAGCGCTGAAGAGCACCCTGGGTGAGTGGTAGCGGCGCTTGGTGAAGAGTTTGGGGTCCACCGTGGGGATGGAGTTGGAGATGTTGCCTGGACACTGCTGCTGTGCTGCTCCTCCGATGGCGGCCACAGCCTGGGCACTGAAGAGGAGGAACAGGACCAGCATGGACGACCTCATGGGCACGCAACCTGAGGGTGTCAACAAGCACAGGAAACACTCTTATTTCTCACACAGTTCTTTAAAGGAATACACTTACATTCTGGGAAATTCTTTTCCTGCTTATAAAGAAAATGTCTTTAATCCCATGTGTGGATACTGAATATTTTTCCTTCATAGTTTCAAGGCAAACCATATTGAACAGAGTGACCTCATATAGGAGCAGATCCTCTCTAAAGTGGAAAACACACCTTGCCTAACAGTAAGGGTTTAATATTCAATGCTCATTGGCTTGGCAGCATTCTGTCAGACATGGTTTACAGGAGATTTACAGGAATTTCATGGTCAGCCTTGTCTTATTGAACACAGCTGCAGGTTAAGGCTGGATCTCATTTCTGTATCTTACCCCTACCCTTTACCCCCTTCTCCTCGTTTTTGTGTGTTCACCTAGTGGTGTCCCAATACGTATTTCGACCAAGGGGTAGGGCTAAAACCGAGGGCTGTTATACCCCTAGAAATCAAGTGAGGACGCGAGCTTACTTGTAAACAAGGGCTATTGTACAGCAAGCAACATTGGCTGCTGCATCGACCAGATAGATCCATAAATGTAAGTATTTTGCATTCAGTGTATGGTGATGTAACCCATTACATGTGTCCCATTTCATAAGGGTTTGTTTTCACCCCTAGCCCTTAACTCCTGGTTTCAAGGGCCAAGGGGTAGGGGTAAGGGGTAAGATGGAGAAATGGGATTCAGCCTAAGAACTTGTGTCAAACACGCTTAATGGTATTTCATTTTTTATTTAATAGGGAAACTTTATTTATTATGTTTAGAGTTTTTTTTTTCTGTGTTCAGCATCGTTTGCATTATTTTAAAGATGAAGACATTAAAGCTTAAACATCAGTTTTTGCAGAAGTTTGCTTTCAAAGAGATCCACGATTTGAGCTGAGCTCGTCTAATCTCAAGATTTTGTATTTACAGACATAAAAAAGGAATTGAATGATTTGTAAGCAGAAAGAATATAGTATAATTCTCCAGAAACAGAACTACATGTGGAACAGTGAAGAACATTATCTAAAATATTATAAATATTATATAGGAGTGGGAATCACCAGAGGCCTCACGATACAACATCATCACAAAATTTGTGTCACAATATGATATTATTGAGATTTTAAACATATTGTAATATTATGTAATATATTGCAATTCGTTACCTTTTTTCCAATTTTAAATGATGTCCTCAAAAGGAAACCTTGTCAACATCTGTTAATTATTTTTGCTGCAGAATGGGATTGTCAAGCAGACCGACCAACACATGCTGTATTTAATATTTTGATGCTATGCTGAATAGATTCCACCCTGCCCCCAGCCACCCCTAATATTCTAAACAAAATACATTGAGCATATGAAAGTTATCTGTGGAAGTGTGTCACATCACCCACAGGAATCTAAGAGACATCCCATCAGTTTCTCTTTTCATCACACACCACAACATCAACAGGCTGCGTGCTGCATTTAACACAGTACAGCAGGCATGTTAACACCTGCGATGACTCTGCTAGCAGGCTCTGTCAGGTAGGTTTATTACATTCTACGTTTGCCTCAGGTGTCAGGTTGAGTGCTTGTGGAAATTGTTGGCACAACAAATCAAGAGAAAACCATAGCTTGTGCAAAAGTGTATCATGTGAGCTATGATTACGCCACTAAATGCTTGTGAGGTCTGCTCTCTCTTTCTGTGTGGTGTAACATTCAGACAAGAAACAAATAACTACTGCATAAACTACAATCTTTTACACTGTGTGCCAATTTGGATTGCTGTAGGACAAGTAGGAAGGTTGCTCTACAACAGGAAGCAGGAAAGATTCTTCCAGTGCAAAACCAATTTAAACTTTTGGAGTCGAGCACAAGGCTGATGAAAAGGAGAACTTTTTTTTAAAATGAGCACAGCAACTCCCCAGTGGCAACATCTATTTGCAAAAGAAAGTAAAAGACTTTTAATTTAGAGATACACAAAAAAACTGAGACAAAATCGCTGATGAGGAAAAAGGATAAATATCAGTCCATGGTCTCTTTTTATGTCTAATCACACCAAGTTACCACAATTAGTTGGTAATAACAAATAAATTAATGAGATTTTATTTTTTATTTTATCAAACCTTTATGTTCAGCACAAACAAACCTAATAGTAGTAGTGCATTATGATATGAGTGCATGATGTAATTTCCATGCTTACTAATGTCTCATGAGTTTTTGCAGCAAGTTTTTTCTTTTTTTTTTTTTTCTTTTTTTTCTTTTTTTTTAAGACACCAAGACCAAAGTGAGGATTAAACCTCTATATGTGGGCGCCCGCTCTAGCAAGCGAGTCTGGGTTCGACTCCGACCTGTGGCCCTTTGCTGCACGTTATTCCCTCTCTCTCTCCCCTTTCATGTCTTCAGCTGTCTCCCAATTAAATGGCCAAAACATTTTTTTAAATTTAAATAAAAAAGAATTCTATGATCTAGCCCATCCATCCATCTCTGTACCTTTTCGGTGTCTCCACGTGAACTGTAGCAGCTAGCGGCTCCTAGAGGACGTGATTAGAGCTCACTGTGTTCTGGGCTCCTGCCATCATTCCCGGCTGTGGCCCCCATCTAGCCCACCTCTGTCCTCTGCCTCCACTCTTTATCCCTGTCGAGAAACAAGAAGAGAAAGTGTCTCACCCGGCTCATAAACTCACTGTATACACATTCTTTGTAAAACCGGTACTGGGAAGAGGATGTTTTTCCCACTCACCAGATCCTCCCATGTAGGCTACTTACTGAAATCAAGATGAAGAACTGCATGTGTCAATCACCTGACATCCACAGAAACCAAAGCTAAGAAATTACCCCTGAAAACATTGGGCCTTACATACTCAATAATACTTAAAATACTTATTTATATTCTATGCAAGTAGTTACAGTACTTTCCAACATGGAGAGAAGAAGAGAGAAGAAACAGTATGTTATGGCTCATTTGGAATGTAAGCCATATATAAACAGAAGTGAATGGTCTGTAAATCTAAATGACACCAGTGTACTCCTGTAAAGAATCTATGCCAGCACAGGAAGTCTTTTACGCTTTACGAGACATCAACAACGGTGGTCTTGCTGGCTGTCATGGGGTTTAAACCTGTAACCTTTCCATTGCAGGACGGGCTGTTTAACGAGCGGGACACCCTGTTTCTGTGACTGTGTTAGTGTGTTCTCTTATCCTGTAATGAAATCTCACTTTAACTCATTTTAGTCTTTTATTCAGAATGCAGAGCGATTAACCGCTGTACTACCAAATTGCCGTTGTTGGTGTAAAACCTGTTATGCTACTAACAAGATGCCTATTCCAGCTGTGTATTCCAGGTTTATTTGTCACCACTGACACTACTGAAGTAGGTTTAAAGAACATAACTGAAAGAATTGTCTCCAAAAAAAACCTCCATGCATACTTTACATGTATTTGTAGACAGCTATTGTAGTGATATGTACAATACAATTATATGCTAAGTAGATACTACTTGTGTTTCTGGTTCGGTTTGTCGTTTTGTTGGTTATTTTTGATTGTTTGTTTATCTGTCAGCAGGATTACGGAAAAAAAATGACTGACCCGATTTTCTTGAAACATGTTGGAAGGGTGTAATTTTGTATAGCCATTGAAGTTCATTCTTGGCCTTGGAAATAGTTTTGACAACACTGTTCCTGCCCGATGTGAGTCAGGTGCAGATTTGAGTTGCGCATGCGTCACTTTGCGACAAGTAGCATACAAGATGCTAACAAGAGACTTCTGTAATGTCAATACAGTAAAAACTGACCTAATTAACGAAGTTCATTCACAGTTGGCTACAAGTTAGCAATCAAACACAACATCGGTTGAATGGTGTTTTTAAACCAAAGTTAGCAATCAAACAATCATAGACTGATTTGAAATGTTTTGAAATGATTTCCATCTTCTGTTATTGTTTGTAATGAGAAAAAGTTATTATTTTGTGTATTTTACAAATTTCAGCATGACACATTATGCCGTAAACTGTTTAAATCTGAGCATGTGCAACTCACATCTGCTCTCGACTTACATCGGGCAGTGCCAACAACGCCGACTCAAGGTTGACTTAATGACTTTTTCAGTTTCCATCAGTGGATGGAGTTTTCTTTGTAGCCTAGTCATGGAGATGGTTTTGTTGACATAAGAGATTAGTGGCACTTTTAGGCCATCTTCCCTGGAGGAGAAGTCCTAAAAATGAGCTGTGTTTGAATGGTAACAGACCCATCTACATGACAATTGAGGAAACTCAAGGTGCAAAAAACAAAAACAAAGGAGAAATAGACTATACCCATAACCTTTTATGATAAGTCTCACCAGCCAGGAGCAACAATCAATGTAATATAGAGAAGAAACATTTCCTCCCACATATTTCTTTTCATGTATTCGCCTCAGTCCAAAACATTAATGGAGATTTGGGGAATTGCCTTCCTCAGCACACACATGTCAGGCTATAAAACATCTGTGTCTGCATGTGTTGCTGTGAATTAAAAACAAAAACTGTGAGTGCTCCCAAAATCTTTTGCACACAGAAGTATACAGGGTTGACAGGTTCAGTTACAGTTTTTCTAAATGTTAGAGTGGACAGGAATGGACAAGAAGCGTGATATTTGTGAAAGACAGTACCTGAGATTTTGTGTAAATCACAGCCAAAAATGATAAAGGGATTGTCGGCGATATTATACAGAGACCTAAATAATGCCTATACTTATGGGATCTTAACTCTGTATTTCATCACCGTTCAGTGAGCTACTTGACTTGCTAGGTAATAAACAAAAACACTATGAGATTTACTATGAAATATATGACATAGATCAAACGCACTACAGCGGGGAAATAAAGAAGTATAAACTCATGTCATGTATAACTAAAACTAATATCTGTGAAAAGAGATGCATTTTTGTGAAATTAAGAAGATGTGAATATGTGTACTTTATGTTATTTTTGAAGCTGCAACATTATTATTTTAATATCTGATTTAAAAGAGCAATCACGTTAATAGAAAACAAATCAAGGATCAGATTTGTCCCTCAACACACAGCTGTAACAGCTGTACTTAGTGGTTAAGAAACACGCGGTCTGCAGTCTCGTAAATGGTGAGAGGAGAATGGCAACATTCATTCAAGCTACTAGGTGGGCTACAAATATGCACATAACACCGCTGTCCAACATTAGTGTGCACTGGGGCATCCCTCATCACACTACTCGTTGAGCTTCGAAGCAGATGGGCTTCAGCAGCACACGGTCACCTGATTATGCTAGGGTGGAAAAATATGGCTTGGACAGAAAAAGGGGATGCAACAGTGCAACAGTGAAGGAGGTGGCACGCCTTACAGTAGGTGCCTCTGTGAGTAGTAGTAGTAGTACTAGTAGTAGTAGCAGTACTTTCGGTTTGAATTTAACTTCCTGACACGCTTGTCGATTTCCTAAGACCTAACTCAACAAAACACCATTGGGTCAGGATGATGTTAAACCTTGTGATGTCCTCCTGGGTTAAAAAATGGACAAAGGTTTGACAGTTTTGTCCCTTTTTCTGACTTTTTTTTTGTTTTCACTAACAACACCTTACTACCACTAGTTTTACTGGACCTTTTGGAATTCATGCTCAAAACCCCTCATTTATATAGAAATATACCTAATATTTGAGTTAAAAAAGCTGAAATCATGACTTATTTTGACTAACAGTTAAAATCAGAGGAACATACAGATGAGTTTAGTCAGGAATGAAAGTGTATTTGGAAGTCAGTTATATTGCAAAGAGAGTTGAATGGAATCCAATACATTTTTTGTGGAAATTTAGTTAAAAAGAAATTCATATTTCAGATGTAGACATTTGTTAAATGGGTCAAAGTTGAACTGAGGACCACAGGAGGGTTACACAGATTGTTTGCAGCCCAATATGCTAATGATGACACTGCAGGAAATGCTCTTGAATCAGAATGAACAAGATCCTTGTGGAAGATTTTCAAGACCTGTCTTTTCCTGGGTGATGCTCTATACTTTCATTTGGGACAAATGTCTGAAGTAAAGCAATAAGCGTTGTTATGTATTTCATACTGCTACAGTAACACTGCTACATGAGTCCTTATACCCACCATCTAATTCTATTCCCTCAAGTGGAATTTTTCTATTTTATTAGCAACATCCACAACCTGTGTCCTCACTTTATTTGTAATTGTGTCTCAATGTACTGTATAGATAATATTCAAGTAGAGTGTAGGCCATAATAGACCTACTTTTTATTTAATATTTTCAGGCTTTTAGGTAGTATGCAATTAGTGTAAATAGTATTTTAGTTTTTGTTGTTACCAATTTATACTGTGTGTCTGTTGTCATACTTACTTTTGCTCCTGTTACTTAAAGTATCAATACAGTTTTATTTATATAATATTAAATATTTAAAAACTCTACAATTCCTTATCCAACCAATTGACAAGATGCATAACTGGGTGTGTGATTGGTAACACATTGGTTGATAATTTCAAGTATGTTGATGATTTGGAAATCTTCTCTCCAAGATGTAGTGGTTTTCAGCAGCTACTGGACATCTGCTCTGAATATGGGGTGAAATATGAGGTGTTGTATAATTCCGAAAAGAGTGCTGTCTTAATACGTAGAACAAAAATCTTTGTTATTTCTTCAAGTAATGAGTGGCTGTATAGAATTAAATATCTGGGTAACTACAGTTATCTGATGATAAGGATACAGGGAGTATTGCATATTATATGCCCGAGCTAACATGCTGGTAAGAAAATTCCATGTGAGCATGGATAATGTCAAAATCTCTTTTGTATACTGTTCCCTAATCCTTGTGACTAAGTTTAAAAAGGCAAGCATGCATAATATTAAGGTTGTTTATAATGACTGTATGAGGATACTGCTCAACAAACCCAGGTGCCCTAGTGCAAGTGACTTGTTTTGTAATGCAGGGTTAAGCACCTACAAAATCATTAATCGCCTGAACGTCTCCAAGATAAGCATTGTCATTCTGCTGGCAAATCCTAGGTTCAGTGCCAGATATCCCATTCATCCCTATGGAAACACTGGTATACGTGTCTTTTATAGAAATGCAGTAATGCAAAAATGTATGGTGTATGTCAAGTCTGCTATAGCATTGTGACATTATCCAGGAAAGTGTTTAGAATAGCATAAAAGAAAACGATCAAAATGGCAGTAGGCCTACACACTTCACAACTTTACATTGAACGCACCATTTTCCAGCTAGGCGGGTTTTTAAATTGTTCCTGCCCTGTTTACGTATTTACAAACTGCTTGAGTGACTACCAATGTAACATTTAATAGTTCACCTACCAACAGCCATCATTTGGCTATATGACATTATATTTGTGTTTGTGCTGCGTTCAAGGTCTCCATTCTCAGCCGTCGGTCACGTCACCTGTCAGTCACTTAAGGCCGAGGGATACAAACTTTTGTAACTCGCTAGCTAACATTAATAATTACCCAAAGGTTTTATCAACGCTGAGATGCTGAGAATCACCGCTTCGTTTTATCAAGCTAATGTAAGTAGTTAACTTTTTGCTGGTGGTGTTAACATGCTTATCGTGACATTATTTTTGCCTTTGTACAGTTTTTGTTTGTCCTAGGAAATTAAACTATAAGGCCTCAGGCTGCTGGTAGTTTGTTTCATGGTTAACGTTGGCTGTTTTGGTGTTTGCTAGCTGCTATCTGCTAGGGCAGCTAGGCTATATTATGTTATGACGTTATAGACAGTTGCACGTGCCATTTGAGTGCGTTTCTTTTTGTTTTTTGAGCTTATATTTCGTTTGGTTGTTAGTCACAACTATTTCAATGCTGAGAGATAAGAATGTATTCGTTAGTGCTGAAATGGTTTTGCATCGTATTTGTTTTTGGTTGTTGCTGTTGTCTCTCAGTACGCTTAATATTAGGCTTAATATAAATAGTATTAATAATACGTGACAACTTATTTTGTACTCCTCACAATATTGTTTGCAGCATAGCTTGTGTGTCTTAGCTCTGCTGCTATGCAGATATTTTAATCAACAGGAAAAACACACTGATGCAAATAAGTACATTAATTGCTGCTGCCACACCACTCAGTAGCATGCCAATACCAAAGTCCTGTTTGTTATTAGTTACACCTGCTTTTCTATGCTATGACATTTCGAACTGGTTGCATTGAAAATAGATTAAGATCTTAAATTTCTGCAATATTTGGCCTGGCCAACATGTAGAAGGTGCTTACAAAAATGTTCAATCTCAGTTTCCTGAGTTCTCCTATTGAGTCCACAATAAACATTATTAAGTTTCACTTGATAGCTTCTACATAATAGCAGCTGTCTGCTTCTGTAGCTACGTTTTCAAAGATGGCTAGTAGTAGTGCTCTATTTGGTGACCATACTGAGTTTGTTGTGTGCATTAAGAGGTGGTGACATCAGAATGTAGACACCAAATATCTAGTCTTTACTCTGTCCCTCACATAATGAAGCCAGTTATTGTAAGGGAGTTGACTGAGGGCCAACTTGTGTGTCTGTTTAAGTTGCACTGCTACCCTCATTCATGAAAACTGAATTACTTATTGCAACACATTATATTAATCATTTGCACACTTTTCAGCAGAGTTTTAGTAGTGTGGTGAAACGTTTGGATGACGTTTCATTTCCGGGATTGTTCCGGTTCTGCCGGAGGTTTGCCGGATGTCCCTCATTTTTGGTAGTATGTCCGTCACCTTCCGCTTTCTTTGTGTTGGCGTTTTAAACTCCTTTACGCCCATTTCTGAGGATCTCTGCAGGGTAAATCCAGACGGCTTGCTGGACTATCTGTCCAATCTGAGTTCTCTGTTGCACGACTAAGACAATTTAGGAATAAGCACGTTCCATCAAAACAAGTATCTCCCGGAGACTATTTTGCAGCGGCACCGTGGCTCTGTCCAGTGCTTAGCACCGGCCATCACGATTGTGATTGGTTTAAAGAAATGCCAATAAACCAGAGCACGTTTGTCTCCCATCCCGGAATGCTGTTTGGACTAGCCAGACCCTCCCTTGCAGGGCTGTGGACGAAGGCCTGGCAATTTAAGACCAGCAACTAGGGTTGCACAATGTGTTTTTTTGTCATCATCACAATATCAACTGGCGCAATAAACCCATTGTGAAAGGCTGCAACATATTGCGATAGATTTTGGTGTAAGTTGAAAATATTGGTAAGCTGCACTTTCATATGTAACTGTTGTTTTTTTAGAGGGTGCTAGAGGTATCCCGCGGGTCCCCAGAGGACCAAACACAACTATTACAAGAGCAGGGGGTTTCAACAGGGACTGGCAGCAGGAGTACCAAAAATAGACAGCAGGTCCAGGGATCCTGATCAGTGCTGTAACCGACTGTTAGCTTTGCCTAACTTGGCTTCATAAGAAAATCAGTAAAGCACATGGTTCATCCAGTTAATAACCAAACGTATTATTAACACTTTTCTACTTCCTATCTCTCACTTCTTTCCCAGGGCACTGTGTCCCGCCCCTTTCTCCTAAGGTGACCTGAAGGATCCAATCAACAGGGACTTTAACTTGAAATTAGTTAGATTGCATTAAAAGACAGGGAATAAAACAACCTAAGCAAAACAATCCACAGCCAAGAATACGTTCCAAAATAAGTAATTATGCACTAGAACGTAATTTTGCCGAAAAATGACCGACAGATATGGGTATTTATTGATACTACACAATACAATAACTAGTTTCCCTGTAGTAGAAGAGAAGATACAAAATCAATGGTCAATGGTCATATTTTAAGTTGAAAAGCCAAACATTTCTCTCTTCCAGCATCCCAAATTAAAGCTGTCCTCCTTTTCTTTCCTTTTTGTATGATATCTTTGTGTTTTTGGACCGTTGTTTGGACAAAACAATCTCTATGATCCCAAATCTTCTTGCGCTCTGGAAAATTGTAACTAAGCTTTTTCCTGATATTTTGTATGACCATTATTTGTGTTTAGCTTCACCCCAGCATCCACCTGTAGATTCCAGTTGGG
>NC_048410.1:21701778-21713257 GCF_013103735.1 Etheostoma cragini
GGAGTTTTTACTTGTCCCCTTCAATCTATGTCGGGCCGAGCCTGTCGTTCTGAGCTTGGTGTTTGCTTGTTGAGAGTGAGTCGATATGTTGACATTTCTTGTTCCAGGCTCCAGTAGATGCAGGTAGGCAGTGCAGGCAGACAAACCGTTCTTCCCCTGCCAGTGCGAATGAACTCAATCTGTTTTGTGGTTTGTTAACCCTGAATGGAGAGGCCACCCACAAACACTGGCATACAACTCATTAGCTCTAATGGAGTAAGTTTAATGACCCCCGTCTGGGATAACTGACAAGCAGCCTGGGGTGGCGTGGCACACAATCCAGTCTGTAGACCATGAACAATCTAGCTCTCTTTGAAAAAAAATGTCTGTGGCTTCATTCATATGGTAAAAGTCACACAGCCCTTCTAGTAACCTGATCCACCATGGCTGGCCTTTATTCAAAGAGGAAGGGAGGTGCAGGTGACTTTATCTGAAAGCCACCAATGGGCTTTGAATGACATGCTGCTCATTACGCTGCTGTGGTCATTCATGCAAAACTGCATAGCTTTGTGCTGAATTTTAGCCCTCATACTCGGATGTTTCTGCAGTGACAGCCACGGTAAAATGTGGGGATCTTTATGAAATACATTAATATTATTGTCTTTACACTGATGAGGTTGTAAACTACTTTGTATTTTTAAGCTTTCTGTCTTTCTTTTCTTTGCCCTCTTTCTTTCCTTCCAAAACTGTATTGTCATTTAATCTAGTAAAAACGATTAAGTCAATGAATTAGATTCTACAAATAACTAAAATGCATGCCCAATAACTACCAAGGCATTCCCTACTTCCCTAATGTTGAAGCGGTGTGAATTTTCAGATTATTTTGACATCACATGAATGCAGCAAACACCCTATCTTGCTTTGTTAACAAAAGTGAAAAATAATGTGTGTATTTGCTAGGGGTGTGACAACATGCAGCTCACGAAACAAGATACGATATTGGGTTCACGGGATCGAGACGAGATTTTAACACAATTTTACAGAGAAATAATACTCGAAAAAATTGTCCTTTATTCAACTGAAAGTATAAAATGAAAACCGAGCACTGAAAGGTTTTCTTCTCTCATCTTCTCTCCTGTATAACTAACAGTTATACTGTTACTTATTCCATATTTATGGCGGAGAGATAGTCTCCTCACTCAGAGAACCAAGGTTACATCATAACTGAGCGTTTTTTGACAGTTGTTGAGACCAAATATTTTTTACATGAATTTGTCAATGTACAGTAGACAGAGAGAAATAAAGCTTATCTTACTATGGATAGATAGAGACTAACGTTCTTATGTGTTACAAAGTGACGCACGTTCGACAGGCAGATGACATGTAGTAGATGACTTGTGACGAATTCCATTCATTTAGTTTTTACATAACAGAAGGATTATTTTCAATATTGTCAATGATATCACATCTCTGTGAGATTGTGTGGATTTTGTACTCAACATTCCGGATATCAAAGTGATGCAGACTTTAAAGTAATGTAACTTTGTACCAATCACCTGAATTTAAAATCTTTTGATAAACCTCTTAATTACCGGGAGGATGAATCGTTTCAACTGGCACTCCCTGACGATCATTTCTGGAAAAAACAACAACTTTCAAATCATTTTTTCCGCTTTGTGACTAAATTGCTAGCCTGTCACAGTATTGCTGCTTGCCACTATAATTAGAGTTGAGTTGCTGCGTCAGGTTTCTGCCTCTGTCGTTGTTACAGTATGTCCTGTTTCTTGAGCCGCTCACATCTTAATTGATGGATAGGAATCCATCAATTAACCATGCACGCAGCTCTGCTGCGGTGATTTCATAGACACAAAAGGACAGGCAGGAAGACACAGGAACGTTACTACATGTGAGATTTTGCCCAGTGATTTATTTTCTTCATAAGTCAAAATGAATAAAGAGCTGACTGTAGAATGGAAACTGTGACATTTTTAACGCCCAGTTCTTTCTACGGATACAAGCAAAAACCACTATGAAATATTCCACCATGTCAATTGGGTTGCAAATAGCAATTTTCTTACTGCGGTTACCTCCCAAATGCTAGTAGACATGCTAACACATGGTATCGCGTAGTCTGCTTCAGCACATGTGAACATTGCAACACACTTAAAGTTACCTTTTTAAGAGCCTTGCTTACTTGCCTCAGCTTGTCCTCCAGTCGTAGGGAAGTGAGATCTCTTATTTTGTATTTTGGCAAGTAGTCAAAGGAATAATGTTAAAGGGGATAATAGCATGCAATTGAAGCACATCACTTTTTTTCCTGATTGCCGTCCTGTTGCATCTAGTTGATACAATTTTCAGTTTTACCTTTATAAGACAACTATGTGGGAAACCTTTTTCAACTAGAAATGACCTTTGGTTGAGAAATGGGGCCTCTGCTAGCAGTCAGTTGTGATTTAATGCAGATGTGTGAAAGTCTGCCTGGCACTGAGACCTAAAGACCCCATCGTGTCCAAACTGAGACCAAACTGAGTGCAGCCAAAGAGGAAACATAGGGAGGGGCCAGTTAGTCAGCAAAGGCTCAGAGACTGGGGTCTTCACTTTTTCATCCAATGCTTTTAGTGATGCAACAGTTAGAAACTTCAGAGTTATCACTGAGTAGATTTTGTTTTTTGTAACATCTAGATGACAATAGAAGTCTACTGTTTGTTTCCTGTGATAGGATACACAATCTGCAGACATTATTATGAAGATTTGTTATTTAGCATTTATAAACTGATTAGTTTCCACAAAAGGTCTTACTTCCTGTTGACTACAGACTATACTGCAGATCACACGCAACTAAATCTATTGAACTTCATGACGTCATAGAAAAGTGAAAACAGCTTGAGAAATAATGTCCCGGACATAAAGTGCAAAACATCTTTCTTAGTATTACTCAAACTGACCAGCTTTGAATGTTATCAGCCGTATTATTTGTAATTAATTGGCTCATTAGGCCGTTGTGATCTATTGGTATGCTGGATCACCATAGAGAGATAACAAACAATACAAATGTAGGAGTTTCACCCAGGAGGCCGCTGTTCGTGTCCTTTGTAAACCCAAAAGTCGAAACGCTGACTTACGTAACATACTTAACTTACAATTTGTAACTTAAGTTACATTACAAACGTACATATTTTAACCCAAACCAATTCACGTTTCAATTCAATTTTCCATCGCAATACTGCAACAATACATAGATGCCAAATACCGATCTTTATTATGTTAATTGTACATGAGAATTTAACTTGTTGACAATGCTTGACAATCACATATACAATTTAAATGTAAGATGGAGAAATGTATTCTTTTAGATAAAACACAGTGTCCCCAAAGTGGCTGATAACAATTGAAACGGGTGGGAAATGGGGGTAGACTGAGAGATAAATGTCAGATTTAACAATGACCGTTTCATTACTCACTGATGGCTGTTTGAGCTCACTGCGCTGAGGAAACACAGCTGACCCCAGTCTCTATACAACATTTGAGTAAACACAACAGGCTCAGCGGAGGAACGGGCTCCGCTCAGGGACTCCAAATTTGTTAAATAAACTTTTACGACAATGACTCAAAAGGTTCAGTCTGTGTGTTGTTCAAAAATGTGTTGAAAGTTTAGTTTGTGATCAAATCTTGGCAGACCCCAGTCTCCTGAGATAAACTTCACATCCACTTGGGAATTAACTTTGGCCCATACAAGAGTTGAAACAGCCTTGATGACTTGGTGCTGTCTCAAGTTGTCCTGATGATAATGAGTGCAACCCCACAGATGTTTTTTTTTTTTTTCTCTAGAATATGGCCAATTCAATTATTGGAGGACATTACAACGGCAGCTGCCAACTCAGATAGGGCTTGGACAGAATAGCTGCTTCAGTCGTTCCCACAGATTAGAAAGCAATTGGTGGTTCGAAGGAGGGTGGGGGGAGGGGGGGAGTTGGGGGCCCGGCGCCCCGTGTCGATCTTTAAAAAATAAATGTCAGATGAATGTTAGTTATTTTCGTAACAAACAAGTATCAAAAACTGAGGAGGACACGCTGTTGGATGTCTTTCTTTAATGCCTAACACATCTCTCTTTCTTCTTGAGCAGCACTGGTTACAGCCTGGAAATATTGTAAACAAATTGCTTACAACGTATTACACTGGTCGGACTGTTCAGCTCTGTTTCACACTGACAGCCCCGGTTCAGGCTCAACACGGGCCTTTTTCCAGTCACGGAAAATTACTTTTCAATGGGCTCCTCGTCTGGATGGAAGCAGCAAAAATCTGGTGTAAGAGTAAAAAAATGACATAACATTATTTATAAAAAGTTTATTTGATTCACAGCTGCTACATATAAGGTTTTGACCTCGACAACCCAACTGCATTTTACCGCAAACTTGCGACTAGTTAACTTTCTAAAGAAGACGCAATTGCTTGTTTGCCAAGGGTTGGGTCGGGACTCCAACATTAACACACTGACTGACTGACTGACTCACTGACTGTGTGCGTGTGCGTGTGTGTGTGTGCATGTCCGTGTGTCTGTGTGTGTGTCCGTGTGTCCGACGCGTGAGTGACATGAGAGTCGGAGGAGCGCAGGGGAAGGAAATGCAGCTGTGTTATAAAAACAATTCATAACAAAACGCATGTGGTGGCCGGTGATGATTGTGTGGCGCACCGCCACAAATTAATCTGTGTGGGAAACATTACTGCTTTCATTTCTCTCTTTACTTAAGGGAATTTATTTGGCCAGACCTTTACATCCTCCTCTGTCCATACTCTGCTGACATTGAGGAATCTATTACTGTTGTGTTAAAAATCATGCATATCCTTAAAAATGATGGACCATTTAAGACATTTTTGCTGTAGAAATGCTGAAGAGGACTTATTTATCTACACTTCTGTTTATTGCTATTGGTGTTAGCAGTACTACACAGGAACAGCTCATTGTCAGACAGCATGTTAATCTGAAAACATTGTCCACAATATATTCTTGGTATTAGAACAATGCAGTGTTGTTTTGTAAAATATTGAGTTGTGGTCTACTCTTTTATGTCTCACCCAAATACTGTTGTTTTCAGTTTCACTAAATGGAAACCAGGATGCACAGGGGCCAAAGAGGATCATAGCAAGTTAGCAGAAAGTCTATATGCAGTTGAGTACCACATATTGGCTTTGGACTTTGTCAAGTGCCGACTCTGTTTAAATTCTTTGTGCAGCAGCTTCAAGTACGAGACAGTCTGAAATTGGTCTTAACGATCACCTTGTGTAAAAACGTCTTCGTTTCCTTTTTCTGGCTTTTATTTCCATCTTTGCTTTGACATTTTGTGGCAACCCCTTTCCAAATTGATTGTTTTAAAGTCTTGGTTCACTGACCGTGTGATACGTCTGCACCTTTTATGACCAATCAAAGAGCTTCTCACATACCCTAACACCTTTTTGTGGCTCTTTTTTACTGCAGCCTTTGTTTTCCTCACTGCAACTTTCCCTATCCCTGGCTTATATTATGGTTACACCTTCTCCAAATACATTCACCCCTGCTTTTATGGAAGGTAAATAAAACGGCACCACAGAAGCGGCGGTGTGTATGTAGAAATATATATATTTTGATGTTGACTGTTTGTATCCTGTCCTTTTTAGTGGTCGTCTGGGCTTTTGTCTTATTTGTTTGTAGGATTTGGCTCAAATCAAAAAGATTGTAATTAGCACCTATACCTACTATGGAACTAAAAAGTGGAGTCAGAATACAAATGTGGATACTTGAGAAACTCATTGATGGGCATTGGTTATTGGTATTCGTTACCTTCTCACAATAACACAGTCCGCTGTGTCTGAAAGAGCTAAAGTTACAGACGGATAGTTGAGTTGTAGTTGGCGTGCAGGATGAGGAGAGTGGTTCACTGTTCCCACTGTGTGCAGCCTTATTGTAACTAGCACTCTAAGGAGGAAGTACTCCTGCTTGCAGGGATACTTCAGTGGAGAGAGGCAACACAGCTTAATGTGAGGGACAGACTTGTTGTATCTCTGCTGCTTATCCTCTAAAAAAATTTACTTTTACACTGTCTTTTATATTAAAGTCAATTGTAATACCAGAGAGAAGTGCTCCTGCTGAGTTTTAAAGAGAGTTAACAGTCTTTGTGCAACAGTAGATTTAAACAGTAGCTTGATTTTCTTTACATGTATTGTACGTGGGTACTATGTTCCTTGAACTGTGCCTAAGGCTGCAAGAGATGATGGGACATGTCTGCATGGAAGGACAGATACTGATGCAATTATACATGACGGGTGGCCAATCAGGTTTGATGCCAGTGAAGGTAGGAATAACGCAAGCTTCCGTAATTGTAGGCAATTACAGTCCTGCTCTTTTGTGGAACAGGAGAGGACAATTATCAAAATATTCACTTTGTGTATTAAGATACCTAAACATGGTACGTAACGGTAGTTTTTCAATAGATTGATTGAATATATTTTAAGACTCACTGTTTAATCGTAATTATACTATACAGGATTGCACAATGGAATGCAGTTAACTTAACTTGACGTTTTCCCACTGCAGTAATGGACCAGGTGTTTCTTCTGTGTGAAAATAGGCAGAATGTAAAGTAGTTGGCTACATTGTTATGCCACTGTGCTCTTCAGCGGCTCACCATAAAACTGCCTTCATCAATATTTATTAGCTCCTGCCAGCCCTACTTAAATCTTTGCCAGGTTTTCATGTCAGAATGTAACAGTTTTTTGTTAAAGATTATTTTGGGCCTTTTCCCTTTTATTACATAGAGACAGTGGATAGGCATGAAAGGGGGAGAGAGATGGGGGTTGACTTCGCATTCACGGGAAGAGGAAGTTAATTGTATGCAGTGGAAAATTAAAGTTGTGAATACTTCACACTAGTTATTTATCTTGTGCGTTTGGTACAAAGACAGTGTTCTAGAAGCATTCATTGTGGCGCTGCTGAGAAAGTGTTGAGTATGGCCACCAGCGTTATCAATGGTTAACCCCCGATAGATCACTGAGCTCCCGCAAAAACCTACAAAACGCAATTACTTCACTAGCTATATATCTTTACAGCGCCCTGCCATGGGTGTGATGGCCTCTTGTTGCAAATGGGGTTAATGTACTTCCTCAGGTAGGGAATGAGTCCTTACCCCAAGTGAAGGAGTTTAAATACCTTGGGGTCTTGTTCACGAGTGAAAGGACAATGGTGCGGGAGATTGGTCGGAGAATCGGCACAGCAGATGCGGTATTACTTTAAATTTATCGCACAGTTGTGAGGAAAAGAGAGCTGAGCCACAAGGCAAAGCTCTCGATCTACCGGTCAGTTTTCGTTCCTACCCTCACCTATGGTCATGAAGGTTGGGTCATGACCGAAAGAACGAGATACAAGAGGCCAAAATGGGTTTCCTCAGGAGGGGGTCTGGTGTTTCCCTTAGAGATAGGGTGAGAAGCTCAGTCATCTGTGAGGAGCTCGGAATAAAGCCGCTCCTCCTTCGCAAAAGGAGCCAGTTGAGGTGAAAGTTTGGGGTCTCCTGCTGGAGATGCTGCTCCGTGACCCGATACCGGATAAGTGGACGAAGATGGATGGATGGATGGCTGGATGTACTAAAAGGTAGCACACGCAGTCTATAGCACAGCACCCCCGCAGAAACAGACCATCGTTAGCAGCTAACCCAATAGCACACACAGTCTAGGACAGGACAGCACACACCCTGAGAAGAAGAAAAGGGCCGCTTCACAGCGATAGAGCTCAAAGCATTAGAGATAACCCCCCCCCCAATCACAATTTTAGCCTCATATACCAATCATCAACAAGCAATGATAAAGCAAGAGGTAATTTTAGTTCTATTAGCAGACATGGTAGCTTTGTAGAGTAGAGTATTGGCCAGTTTGCCTGTTTGTGGTGTATTGAGATCTCCACCAGATGGCACTGTAACCGGCTGTATAAGGGTGAGTGACACTATAGGCTTATGAATAAGAATCCCAAGACAGTCTTGTTTCTTATACCCTTTTACCACATATGTGCAAGTTTTTGAAAAGCAAAATCTGCAGCTCATTGATGGACTATTGCAACTTTTCTTTTCTTCTGATGCGTTGCGTTCAGCGGAACAGACACGCTGAAAAATGGGTGTTAATATAATAAAAATATCTTTGCTACTAAACTTAAACACTCCTCTGCTTGCTCTGCAAGAAACCTAAAACCATAAGACCACATGCATCTGCTCCCGGATTTTAAAACAGACCATAATGGCAGCTCGTTTGGAATACAATCTCTCTCTCCCCGAAAAATCCAGAACACAGGAACTGGTGAAAAACACTTTAACGTTCGAACGCCACAATTTAGCATTTACGCAGTATTTTCTAACATTCTGACAACAAATTTTCAGATTTTCCTTTACCCGCACTTTAAAAACAAACATGAAGAAGAAAGAAATAATTGGGGATTGTAACCTGCCTGATTGTGTAATCATGTAAAGACCCCTTAGGTTTGTAGTGGATGACCGTCTCATTAAAACAACCACCAGATGTAAATCTATTGCTTGATTCAAGTTAATCTAACTCTAGAGTTGCTTTTCTGTCAATGGTTTACATTTAAATCTTGCAAGGCATGAGTGGACCTCATTACATCTCCAACAAAACACAGCAAAACAGAACCACCGAGAAACAGTCAGATGCCTGTCTGTCTGACGAATGGAAAAGAAGGAGAATAAAAAAGAACTGTCCAAAGCAGATGGATGACTCTTAGCACAAATGGGTTTATTTTTTAGCCATGCTGAAATCTTTACTCCATGGTTCTACTCCACATGGACCATACAGCATCTGTAACCTGTCTTTAAAAGTCAGTGTCTGGTCTGGACCCTGTTCATCCACCTGTGGAACAGATTGTTCAGCAATGAGGAATGCTGGGTAGTGGAAAAGCTCCACCGATGTACAGTGTTGCTCTGCATACCAGAAGAGATGGCGAAAGATCAGTCTCTTTTCCATCTCCCACCTCAACCCCTTTCAGCTTGAGTCTAACATTGATGCAAACATCAAATTTGATTTACAAAAATGAGAAAAATATTAAAATGTGAACAGATCCGATAATTGTGACACACACACACACACACACACAATGGGACACATAACCTCCTTGGCAAATGGTACTAATAATTATACTCTATATAATGTACATTGTTAAGAATAAGTCTGCAGTATTTGGTCAAGCTGATAATTACTGTTTAGTCACATATAGTTAAGCATGGATAGGAATGTATTCTTTTTGCTGGGCAGCACATCCGTTATGGGTTAAGGAGAGGACGGTTTGTGGTAGTGCTGAACTATTTTAAGGCAACTGGCATTTAATTAAAAAAAGACTTTGACTTTCACATTTCTTTAGATTAATTTGCTCTCAAACATTCTCTGGTTTCAGCTTGTTAAATGTGACAACCTATCGGTTTAAGTATTGTAGGTTCAATATATTTGGGTTCTTAACGGTTGCTTGGAGAAACAAGCAATTGAACACTTGACATTTTATAGGCTAAACATTTAATGATTTAATTAAAAAGATAATCAAGAGATTAACCGTTAATAATTATGCAGATTCCACTAAAACAACTTGACAGAAACTTTAATAAGCATCTTAGTTTGGGAGGGATATTTCATTACTCTATGTTCAAGTAATCAGCTACACTAAAAATGTGCTTTCATTTAATCAAATGTGGTTACCTTTACTTTGTTCAGAAGTAGATTCCATATTAATGACACACAGCCTTTAAAGTGTAAGTTTTGTTGTATAATTTCATGCATGTTTCCACTGTTTTTTTTCCAGTTAGAAGTATAACCACAAATGCCAAGCATAGTCAAAAAAATCAACCGCAAGTTCCCTTTGAAGGCAGCATTGAACAAGTGACCAGGACTTTAAAGATGCCTCAAAAGAACTAATGACAATCTCCGCCCTTTATCGCAAAGAGCAAAATTGGCCTAGAAACGAAGCTGCCGTTGATGAAGATTGCTGTAAAAAAACAAAAACAAACTTGAGACCAACCACAGATACCAGCATGGATATATGAGATATAAAATGAAAACTGCACGTGTTATTTCCTTTTCTTAATTAAGCACTGAGACTAACATCCTACCTTTGGTTCAACCCCCTTGGATTTCAACACTCCGACTTCATCGCTCTCTTTGTCGTTGTAAACTGACTACTGGCTCTTTTGTTTGAGTGCAAAGAAGCCTCCCTATTGATTGTGCAGTTTGTTTTTCTGGCCAGTTGATAACAGCCATATGGTTTAGTTTATAAATGAATAGCTCTGTTCCCATATTTACTATGTAGCTCAAATGCAGACCCTCTCTCTGTCAGTAAACCAACGATAGACTCTGAAACTATTAAACACTCACACAAACATCTAGAACACGTAGGCCTAGAAGTGATTTTTCTCAATGCTGGAAAGTGCAAATTAGTTCATGGAAATATACTGGAATGTGTCCAAAATGCGTAGTTTTAAACGTGTGTTTGAATTCCTATTCCATAATGAGAAATACAGAGTATGGAAAAAAAGTAGGCTACCTATCAAAATAGCATAGCAAGTCTTCTCGAGTATAATCACCTGCTATTATGTCAAGAATGCAATAATTTGTTTTTAACTCTGTGGCACACATAATTTGAGTAAAACTACCCTGCGGCTAGCTCCTGATTCATGTTGGACCCAACATGCTATCCAAATACAAAAACAGGAATGCTTTGAGAATATCACCTAGCCCAAGGAGGTGAGTGCAGGTCTGATCGGTGCTATTGTAACCTGATGAGCCCGAGGCTAAGCTTCAGCAGTTTCTGAAGGGGATGGAGGAGATGATCAGTTTGCTGTTGGGTCTGATCTTCAGCCCTAAACCCTCATTAGCCTTCTAAAACATGACTTTAACCAAGTCCTCGGCAGGTAACTATATTGAAATATAAATACAGAAGGTATACAAATGTTGCATGCAAAAGTTTACCTTGTTCACACTTTCACACACTTTCTCTCCCACCAAGTTAACAGAGGTTTCACTCTAACTTGAAAGCTGCACATCTAAAAACTATTCTAAAAATGTCTGTGCATATGAGGTTAGTGTTATGCAAAACATGTAAAACTACTGCTTTTTTATTTGAAAGAGTAGTAAGTTCCTGTAGATGCATGCAATGTAGGTGAAGGTAAAAATAGTCCTCTACCTCTGCAAAAGCTCTCTCTTCTCTCCACTGATGTATGACGCCCGAGGATCACTGAAATATATCCCAGTTTGTGTCCAATTCCACAAGATGCCAGGGAGGGGAAGAACAAATTCTTTTTCAATTATCCCAAACGGTCCTTTCTGAGCCTTGCACTTGTTTGAAAATTGTTCTGAAAGTAAGTGAGAAGTGTCCCAGAGGCTGCAGGCTCTGCCTGCCTGCCTGCAGAGTGCTGCAGGTCCTAGTGCCTGCTCCACAGTAAGGTGTGTGTGTGTGTGTGTGTGTGTGTGTGTGTGTGTGTGTGTGTGT
>NC_048410.1:21713357-21733357 GCF_013103735.1 Etheostoma cragini
AATATATATATATATATATATATATATATATATATATATATACTGTACATAGTGGCATCTTTCTTCACTGTTCTTTTCCATTGCTTGTAACAAACTGGTACCCTATTATTTTACTACGTATACTGAGCATCAATGCCATTGAATGGGTCTTATTAGAGGTATGAACAAAGGACGTATGTGGTTGTGTGGTTTGGAGCAGGTCTGTTTGTGAATTCATTTGACAATACATATATTCTTTTCCAGATTTCATGTAGTTGTATCTTACCGCTTAGTTTGATTTTTCTGTCCAATTAAAACATACTTAGAACTGAACTAAACAGAATTAAGCATTTCTAGTGTAACTTACTATATTATTCGGAAGCTTCACAAATGCCCTTTATCAGGTTATTTACTTACAGAAGAGCCATATTCCAGAAATGCAACACATTAATAAAATTTCCCAAAAGTACTGTCATCTCAAGTGTTGAGCTTGATTTGGCTTTCTTGTCAGTAGCAACAGCAGATGTTTTACAAAGACAGATGTTTATGAGATCACTTCTTTGAACAATTAATAACCAATCAGAACCTTTCCTTTAGGATTTTTTGCATTACAAATGAGATTTGGCTGATATTGTGGTCCGTACCGGTGAACTTCTGAACTCTGATGATGGAATAGATATTTCTTTTCTATCCACATAAAAAGATGCAAAACCTGATCTCATTCATTTACATATCTCCTCCAAGTAATTGCAGGTGTTTGTATTCCCCCAGATGTTAAATTGGTGAAATTCTCTTTTTTAAACCGACGTAATTGTCGACACCAACTATTACACAGGATAGAGTTACAGAGTGTATTGGTGTTTGAAGCACGGAGAGAATGTGTGAGTAAATGGTCCTATGTTTCAAGAGATTTGATCTTAGAGGTGAGACAGCATAAACTAATCCAGGTGTTGAAAAAGTACATATGTGGCTGTGAGAGGGTTTGTATGATCAGTGTGTCCTTGCTCTTTCTTCTCCCACCCACTCCTCATAAATTAGAGGATGGTTTTTTTTTTCTGTTTTTAAAATAAGGGCTTCAGTGTGTTCGTATTTATGTCACTATCAGCCTCGCACATCTGGATCCTAACAAGAACATATGGAGGCAAAATCTGCTTACCATATTACACAAGGATTACACTATGGCTTTGATTATTGCTCTAAACTCTTCATGGCATTTAGAGTGGTCATGGCCATGTTTTGAAAAACTGCCTTCTGGTTCTCTGATAACGTTTTAGCTAGTAGAAGCAGCGCTACGCTACAGAATGGATTAGACCCAATTTGTGATTTACGAACATTACAGTTAGTTAGACTCGTCTTTAGGGAATCTGAATGACCAGACATCCATGAGAGGCAGGTTACATCAGTGGCTTCTTCCTGCTCTGGCACTGCAGGGCATCAGGGATTTGAAACCTGGCTCTCCCACTGATCTCCTGTAAAACTCATTTGCAAGAGCCACATTTAGTCACTCAGACCAGACCTCCTCTGCTGTTTATCACAGATTGTGGACATCTTTAGACATGGCTGGGAATAACCGTAACGGCGGAGGAAACATGGCTGTGAATAAACGTAATGGAGGAGGAAACATAAGTCACACATGGTTGTTATTGGAAAGTAGCATTTGATGAATGTTTCCAGGGTTCAGATGTGAATTTGTAGTTCACAGACTTTTATTTGCTTAATTTAATCAGACTGGTTGCTCGAGGGAAAGAATATACAAGAAGGGTATTTTATTGTTTGTTTCTGGTGTTGTAGCAACTTATGTAACCACAAAATGTTTTTGAAATTTTAATTTGGCAGCAGGATGCAGCCAGTTGTCGACCTTGGGAAACTGTGTTGGCATTTCTTTCTTTCTGAGCCTTTCTCATTCCAGTAACTCTGCTGTTGGTGGAAGGTCAGGATGGGATAAACTGTACATTATTGCTTTATCTTATAATCAATGCAATTTAAGCATCCACATCTGTTCTTATATAATGGGATGCAGTCTGTCTTTTAGGGGGATAAGCAATTCAATGTGTGCACAGTAGATGACAGGAAGACCATTATGACCTTAGAAATAAAAAGGATTTAGATCCATTTGATGTCTACGTTTATGGCTCATGTTTAAGGTAGCCTTTATGGGAAGATACTGCAGGATGTCTGGCAAAAAGGAAGTGATCTTTTTCTTCCTTCAACCCTGATTCTGATAGTAAAATTGTAATAAAAAATTGTAGGGACTATGAAATGCACATGGTGAGAAAATGAGGATTTTACAACAATATATATATTTTTTCCTGGTACAAAAATATCTTGTGTGATTTTAAAATGGAAATGCATAACAGAACAGCTGCTGCCAAATAGGGAGCCAAAAGTAAGTATCCATATTAAAGATCCAATCTTTAAAGTAAGTTTCATTGTGAGTTGAGCATTTTTTTTAATGAAAAGTAAAGAAATCAAAACCAGAAATGGAAAAAAAAAATACAGACTTGTTTTATTATTTATTAAATTAAAACATTCCTTCCAGAACAACAAGGTGTTGCTAAATACAGTGTGAACTGCCAGTGACATGAACGATATTGTTAATGGTGGACCACGGATCAGTTTGTCTGTTTGTAAAGCAACACTGTAACTCTCAATTACTCTGAAGAAAGAAAGCGTGTGCTCAGTGGTGATCCACATCTGGCCTTCATCAGCCACATCAACTCAGACCCAGTGTTTGAGCAGACAGCTGACTTCGTGGAACTGAGCAGGAAGTGAGGGCTTAATCTTCATTCTATGAAACATTCAGATTTGATTACCACAAAGACGTAGCAGAGCACAATGTAGCACCGGTCGTCTTCCGCAGCCAGCTTCAGCATTCCTGATCAACAACATTCATATTACATATTATATAGGATGCTCATTTGCAGACACTTGGGATGAGGCCATATTTACATAAGCAGATTATATGGAACTGTATTCTTTTGCTTAGGATTGAACAACATACTGTATTAAACATAAAACAACTAAATTAACTTGTGTGTGTTGAACTCTGAAAAGAGGTGATTCAAGCAAATTCTCAGTGATCAATGTTTCCCTAACTCATTACCCTCACAATCCATAAATAATTTAACAAAATAAGGCTGGCACTTTTATATTCATAATACCAGCAATTGCTTGAACAGGGATTACATTTCATATTCCATCTGTAATCACCTGTTGGAATAAAAAACTTGTGGTTCATGTAAGTGCCACAGGCCATGCCTTATACCCTAAAATGCAATCTCCGCCTGTTCGTCTGAATCGAGCACGGTAAGGGTAGGCTATAATGCCATAATGCTAAACTCTTGAAAAATACTTTATTTTTAATTTCAGCTGGAGACAAAGTTTGTTTGGACTTCATGCTTCTTCTGGTGAGCTATGGTGAAAGAATGTTGTATAACCCTTTTTTACCATTATTTTATCTTGAAATACAAAACAACTTAGTTATTTCCAGACATACAGTACATACATACATACATACATACATTTTTATACTTTTCCAGGTCCTTACTTTTTTTGGAGCCAACAACCAGTGGTGGAAGAAGTATTCAGATTTGTTGCTTCAGTAAAACTACTAATAACACACTGTAAAATACTCTGTGACAAGGAAAAGTCCTGCATTGAAATGTTACTTAAGTTAAAAGTATGGAAGTATCATTAAAGTATTAAAAGTTAAAGTACTCAATGCAAGGGATGGGGTTAAATCCTCACATCTTAGAAACTGGAAATGATCCAAACAGTATTTATAATAAAACATTTTATTTGATAAACTACATGTTTCGTGTGCAAATATCTTAATTTGTAAAGTTAGTAGTAACTAAAGCTGTCAGATGAGCGGAGTATAGAGTATAGTATTTCTCTCTGGAGTGTAACAGTAGACGTAAAAAGTATCATTAAAAGAAAAGTACAAGTACTTCAGGTTTGTACTTGAGTAAATGTACTTAGTTACGTTCCACCACTGCCAACAACAATGTTATTTCAGGAATGCTTGTTGCTGCTGCATGTAGTCATGACATCAATACTGTTGAAATCACAATTTTGAGAGAAGAAAAAGAGACCCGGCCAATTTCACAACTGGCAGCAAATACTTCTCACCCCGTTCTTCAGAAAAATAAATGGGATTGAACTCTGGTGTGTCTGTAGACAATGTATTTCGGGATAGGCTACATGGGTTGCATTTGAATTAATTTGAACTAATTATGTGTTCAAACTCTGTTGCAATAACAGTGTGCTTGTGAGCAGACTCTGTGTTAGACTCTTGACCTCGGGTTGTTTAATCTGGTTTTGGTTCAACCAATAATTCTTAAACTCAGTCTCAGGAAACTCTTTTGTGAGCTTATCTTAAACAAATTGAGCACCTGACCTAAGTAAAGATCTAAAGGATCGGTGCTAAGCCCACCAGCCAAAACCCGGCTAAGCATGTGCCCTCTGACCTCAACTCCCCACAGCCCAGATCAGCCTGGGGCCAATAGGCAGATAGCCTTTCAGGAAAAGGCTCCCCAACTCTGGAAGACAATGGCTGTGTTGTCTATAACAGAAAGGACCATTTCTGCTTTGGATTCAATTTCTTCTAGAACAGAAGAATTCCAAATATTTCACCACCATTCTGTTATTTCATTTGAGTCTGTCTGAGTTTTCACTATCACGAAAGCTTCTTGTTCTCAACCAACAATGGTAATTTGAATCCATATCTGCACCTAATGTAGTAGTTCTCCACGGTTATTTTGAAAACGTTTGGCTTTATATCTTTTCATTGTCTCCACCAGCTCTTGAATATGTTCAGAACTTCCTGTACTTCCTGTTCAGCCTCGTCGGTGTCTATGACATGACAGGATTCTCAGCACATCTGTGTTTACAGCTGTGTAATGATTATTGAGGGATGTTCTCTCTCTAGTTAGTTTGTTTACAAAGGCTTCAGTGTGTATGTGTGTTGGTGGGAGGTTGTGTTGCTCTGTGAGGACTGATGTGCTAATGGTTTAAACTATCACATCAGGAAAAGACTTCACTTCCTTCTTCTTGGATCCTTCACTCAAAATGGACTGACAAACCTGTTAGGCACTTCTCTTTTGAAGGATAAATGCAAAAAGTATCAGTGTCAACTCTTGATTTATTGTTGTGTACATACAATTTCAATTGCATATTAACATTTGGTTTCTTATATCTCTTCCTTACTGCCACTATTTTACTTAGAAGGCAGATAATTTAGTCCCGTTAACTCCAAGCAGTCTACAAATGCCTCATACAGCTGAGCAATTTCTGAAGCATAACATATACTTTTGAATTGATATCCTACTGCTTTAAATATATGTACTTGCAGAGCCTTCAAACATACACTACATGTTGATACATTCAGACCCTTCTTAATTTTCAGTTAAGCATATGTTTTCATACAAGAAACAAAAAAGTAAATTCATGTAATCTTATTTATATCATTGTTTGGTACTTTCTTGTCATTTCTGTTTGACTTTCAGACCTAGGAAGGAGCTGCTTTTCAGCAGCCGACTCAAGTTTTAGATGGGACCAAGTAGGGTTTTTCAACGTTTTCAACCATATTTAGTCATTAGAGATGTTCCAAAACCATTTTATCCATCCCTATTCTGATACCTGAAGTGTGTGTGGGTGTGAACATTAATTACTGCAGTGAATCTCCTCCTCATGTACTGCACCAGACTGGCCATTTTTTTTGCCATCCTGTACCTGTCCCGCAGGTACCATTTGGATCTACCAATCCTATGAAGGGGTTGTTACACGTGGGGTCTCACAGTCGGGACATTGCAATGTATTGCCCTGGCCACATCTGCGGTCCTCATGCGTCCTTGCGCCATGCCTAAGGCAAGTTTACGCAGATTAGCAGGGACCCTGGGCGTCTTTCTTTTGGTGTTTCTTTTTGGTGTTTCAGTCAGTTGAAGTGTCTCTTTACTTTTCCTAATTTTCTTATGACCTTAATTACCTACCGCCCTTAACCCGTTATTGTCTTTTTGACTATTCAACTGCTAACCCTATATGGATGTTAAATGATTGCCATTGTTGTTGCATGGCCTGGCTCAGGTTAAAGCCTTGTAAGATGCAAACAAATACATACAGAGAATAAATGCCATAAAACCTTATTTTTGTATCTAGTTTGACAGTCAATCAGAAAAAGAACATCAATAAACTACTTAAAAGTATTTCATTTGGTGTCAGATTGTGCATAGACACGGCACAGCCTTATAGACGATATCAGAGGCCTTTCCGATACATTTCCAAACAACTATTACAATAATGTAAATGAATAAATAGGCCAAAAAATAGGGTTTATATTTCCCAAGAAAGTTTAAACTCTAAAAATATGAACAATTAACTGGCCTGGCCAGTCTTAAAAACTACTTTAAAAAACATTGAACAATTGTTGGTAATGTGTAATTTGTAGCATATAGGCTTAAACATGTGTAAAACGTGTCTTCATCACAGTAGCTATGTTTCCATCCACACGTTTTTATCCAAATTGATATCAAATGAAAAATGCCTTATGGAAAAGTTAAAATTTGATGGAATTTCATGAATATCGACTCAAAGGAAATATATTTGGTCTCATCAGATTTTCTCTTTATCGATATACGACTTATGGAATAAACACTGATGGAAATGTTATTTGCCGTATAAATAATTAATTGCAATTAATTTTTAGGTCATTTTATGGTTGCAACCCACCACAAAACGGAGACGTTTTAGTCAATTTTCGCCCAGTATTTCCGCTCTGTTGGCACACGTGGCAGGTGTCAACAAAGAGAGATGTAAGTCGACGAATGAGGAAACGAGACTTTTTGAATTTAATTTATCAGGAAATCTCAAAGGAAATGGCCAACAAAGGTTAGGAAAAGGCGCGGGACGTCCTCCTGAGTAAATGGAAGGCGCTCAAACAGCGAGACATGTCTCAAAAAAGCGTGCCTGAGGGAAAATAAAAGGCAAATGCATCTGCATCATCATAACAATGTGTTGATGGCGTCATTGTTTTCTTATTAAAGCTTGATATGTTGCTATCAGCTTGCACATAAGCACTATTACAACTTCATTTGTATGTAGACGGCACAATCCATTTTGTCTAGAAAAACTTTGTTGGCAAATCTTTGCTTCAATGTTGTGCGAATAACTGCGAAAATGAATGGAAACACTAAAACTCTAAAAGTAATTCGATATACCAATTTGATCGCAAAAAACGGCATGTGACGTCATTACGCACAGGTTTTTATTCACTTTAAAGCCATTGGATGGAAAATACACTTTCATCAGCTTTATTAGCATGTGTTTTTTGAGTAATTCGACTGCCAAGTGGATGGAAACGTAGCTAGTGATTATGAATGTGATCTCAATGTCAGAGGATGTACGTCAGTCAAAGTGGCATTCTGCCACAATAAGGGTTTGTGATCAAGTCTGCCATTCTTTACAAGGCACTATCTCCAAGTTGGCTCCCTGCCCACCACTGATGCCCTGCAGCATTGATTCAGTTTTTTGCTGATGGGTGATTTACTGAATAAGTGGAAAACATGTTTGACAGAGGAGTCTGCTGTCACATCCATGAACGCCAATGTATGTCATTCAGTCAGTTGGAATGGTTTCCTTGTTTAACATACTTGTTGTATATTGCCTTTTTTATTCAGTGTCATTTCCTCTTATGGGTACATACAGTTTTTTTTTCTAAACTTAAGCACCAATTCTCTAGAGAGTAACCCCTGATTTCCTGATATGAACTGACACAAATGTATTTCCACCTGGGACAACAATATACATTTTTTTGTATCAATGTATTACAGCTTTAATCTATATATTTTAGATTTATGTTTATTCGTTTTCAACCATGTGCTTAACCAGATAAGAAACATTTTATAAACTGCAAAATGCTTTTATAAACAATTCCCCTAGGAACCATCACCCTATCGTGGTGGAGAAGTTTGTGTGTCCCAATAAACCTGAGGGCTGTGTTGTCTGGAGCTTGGTACTCTTGGTAGGGTCACCCATGGCAAAGTGGTTTTAGATGAGTTATTTAGAAAAAGAATGGTTCATAAACCCCTACGAGTCATCAAGGAAGACTTGAAGTTATCCTGGCCGGAGGAAGCCTTGGGCCCCCGTCTGAAGCCAGGCCCAGATAGAGGGCTTGTCAGCGAGCACATGGTGGTGTTTTGCACAGCCCGAAAAAGCAACGTGGAACCTCCCTCTCCATCCCATGGGCCCATCACCTGTGGGAGGAACCGTTGGGGATGGGTGCGCTGCCATACGGATGGAGACACATGAAGAGGCGTGATTTGGAAGTAACGGCCTCCCAGATCTAAATCTGAGTGGTTGTTCATTGTTGGACTTCTGTGCTAGTCATGGATAATTTCGGGTAGTGTGGTTAAAGGCGGAATGTCTGGAGTAGGCCCCTGACAGACTTTCAAGTCTCAGGAGGGGGGAAACCGGGGAACCATGCAAGCTGTGTACAGAAAGGATTGGGACGCTGTTGACCTCAACTGATGAGGTAACAGGGCGCTTGAAAGAGCACTTTGAGGAACTCCTATATCCAACTAAATAAGTGGCAGAGCTGGAGCATGATGGGGGTTTGTTGTCAATTTCCCTGGTGGAAGTCGCTGAGGTAGTCAAACAACTCCATAGTGGCAAAGCCCGGGGGATTGATGAGATCTGTCCATAAATGCTAAAAGCTCTGTGTGTGGAGGGGCTGTCTTGGATGGCTCACCTCTTCAAGATTGCATAGAAGTTTGGGACAGTGCCTAAGGAGTGGCAGATAGTGGTGGTGGTGATTTCCCTTGTTCAAATAGGGGGACCAGTTGGTCTGTGCCAATTGCAGGGGTATTACACTTCTCAGGCTCCCTGGTAAAATCTACTTTAAGGTGGAGGGTTCGAACAATAGTCAAACTTCGACAACTGTTCAGATCTACACTCTTGCAAGGATCTTGGATGGAGCCTGGGAGTATGCCCTACCGGTCTACAAGTGTTGTAGACCGGTAGCTCTGTGCTCTGTGGCTCTGGAGAAGGCGTATGACCGGGTTTCCTGGGAGATACTGTGGGAGATGCCGCAGGAGTATGAGGAGAGGGGTCCCTTCCTAGGGCCATCCAATCTCTGTATGACCAAAGCGAGAGCTGTGTTGGGGTTCTTGGCAGTAAGTCAGACTCATTTCAGGTGAGGGATGGCCCCTGCCAGGGCTGCGCTTTGTCACAAATGTTATGCGTAATATTTATGGACAGGATGTCGAGGCGTAGTCAGGATGTGGAGGGGTTGCAGTTTGGTGGGCTGGGGACTTCAGCACGGCTTTTTGCAGATGATGTGTTCTTGATGGAATCATTGGCCTGCGACTTTCCGCAACCTGTCAAGCAGCTGGGATGAGGATCAACACCTCTAATCTGAGGCAATGGTTTTCAGCAGGAAACCGAGGGAGTGCCTACTCCAGGTAGGGATTAAGTCCTTACCCCAAGTGAAGGAGTTCAAATACCTTGGGGTCTTGTTCACACATGAAGGGACAATGGAGCGGGAGATTGGTAGTGCAGCGGGTGTGATATTACATTCAATTTATAGCAGCAAAAAAGAGAGCTGAGCCAGAAGGCAAAGCTCTCAATCTACCTAACCGGCTGCTCCTTTTGCATCTGGTAAGGATACCCCCTGAGCGCCTCCCTAGGGAGGTTTTCCAGGCACATCCAGCTGGGAGAAGGCCTCAGGCAAGACCCAGGACTTGGTGGAGGGATTATGTCTCCAACCCGGATAAGTGGACAAAACTGGATGGATGGATGCTTTATAAGCTATGATAAAACCTTTTCAAGTGGTAACCAAATGCATGAGCCAGACTGGACCTCTGCTAGGATGTCTCATGTGACTTACAAGGCCATAACACCAGAAATTCATCTGAGTTTTTGATAATTTTACAAACTCATTTTCTCTTTTACAAATGCCTTTTCATGACATGAATGTCTTTGAGTTGAGCCCATCACAGTAACCAGTACACAAATAATATAAGCCTGACAGTGAAAATCAAAAGGGCACAATTTCTCTTTCATTACATGTCCAGAACCCATCAGTTCAAAGATTGTCCCTTGAAATCAAATATACATGAAGTGGGACACTTTGTCACAAGGGCTAGAGAGACACACACACACACACACACACACACACACACACACACACACACACACACACACAGAGGATCAGGTGACCCTTCCAACATTTTGTGTATGTCATCAAACCTTCCCCCTCTGCTAAGGACACATTGATTGAAACACTGGCCTGTGTCTCTTAACAGGGATTTTTTTCTCTCTCTTCGTGTCCAGATACTTGGATGGGAGAAATACAGTAAATGCTCTAAGTTTAGTGCCAACAACGTGTCCTTGTTTTTTTCCTTCTTTTTGTTGGAAGACCCCCTGATAAAGAGGAAAAGAGAGCATTGTGTCAGCAGTAAAGCTGAATTAGAACAGATTTTCTTTTAATACAAAACATGTTTACGCTTTTACAGCACTAGTTCTGTCCAACTTTTCTGTCTGTTCTTACCCTTTTTCTTGTTTGTTTATTGTTCTGTTGTGGCTATTGGAAAATTGTGTATATATTTTTCATTCTCAGTTCTAAGGACATGTCTTGGATAGTTGTAAAAGGTTTATCTAGTTGGTAAACAATTTCTTATGGCATACTTTTTAAAGCAGTTTCTCTTGCTCTACTTCCTCTTCATATTCAACAAATCTGCATCTCAATGCCAACATACAGGACCAATACAACAAGAAGCGGTGTTCCCTATTGTGGTTGGGGAGTTGTGAGATCTTCACTTTAATTTATTCTATCCAAATGGCAACTTTTGGACATGAAATAGGAAGCCAATGTGGAAATGCCTTAAACTTGTATTCTATCTTATTTGCAGCAGGCTTAAAAAATAAGTCAGTTTCTATAGAAGTCTATGGGGTAATGACCCTACTTCTCTCTTGATTTATTACCTCAGCTCTACCTAACAGTTTTATGCCTCAATTGCTAGTTTTAAGTCTTATTCAATACAGTATGATGTATCAATTTGGCTTGTTCAACTTGTTCATCAACACAAAGGCTTATCAATGCCAACCATGGCACTGTGGTAATTAAAATAGAGGTTAACAGTCATAATGTTGTTCTCCCTCTGGCAAATAACTGAGATTTTTTGCAGCATGCTTCACTGAGCAGAGATTTCCTGTCCTCTGTCCACATTTCTGCACTCTGACATAGCCATACTTAGAAAATAAAGAAAATACAGTGAGGAAAATAATTATTTGAACGCCCTGCTGTTTTGCAAGTTCTCCCACTTAGAAATCCTAGAAGTGTCTGAAATTGTCTTTGCAGGTGCATGTCCACTGTAAAAGACATAATCTAAAAACAAAAAAAATCAACAATGTATGATTTTTTAACTATTTAATTGTATGATACAGTTGCAAATAAGTATTTGAACACCTGAGAAATTCACTGTTAATATTTGGTACAGTAGCCTTTGTTTGCAATTCCAGAGGTCAAACATTTCCTGTAGTATTTCACCAGGTTTGCACACTGCAGAAGGGATTTTGGCCCACTCCTCCACACACAGATCTTTTCTGGGCTGTTGCTGAGAAACACAGAGTTTGAGCTCACTCCAAAGATTCTCTATTGGGTTTAGGTCTGGAGACTGATTAGGCCCCGTCAGAACCTTGATATGTTTCTTACAGAGCCCCTCCTTGGTTCTCCTTGCTGTGTGCTTCCGGTCATTGTCATGTTGGAAGACCCTGACCGACCCATCTTCAATGCTAAGGAGGTTGTTCCCCAAAATCACGCAATACATGGCCCGGTCATCCTCTCCTTAATACTAGAAGTTCCGGGATTCCATACTAGAACTGCCGTGAGCGGTCATTTTGACCGCCAGATTCCAAACTCTATAATCTGTCTTGATAAATACCTAATTGCAATATTAATGCAGGTATTGTGTTAGGATACCTTTAGAAAAACAAAATAACACCAAAATGTACAATTTAACGAGTTTAATTATACACTTGAGTTGCCCAGGTGTTTCAATTATTCATATCGGCATAGTAAAACGTAATTATTTCATTCACATCTGAAAAATATGGTATGTAAATTCATTCAACATAACGTAGGCTATAATATGCAAAAAACACCTAAAAGTATCTTCTTTGAACCATTATCACCTAACATAACCTGTCACTGCCTCCGTGTTGGTGTCTGCCGTCGTGCGCAGCGATGCTCGGACCGTGCTCCGCTCCCTTTTCTCCTCTCTAAACTCGTGTCCCAGCTCCTGCTAGTTGCTGCCTGAACTTCCTCCGGACAATGTCACTGCTGGGGCACTCCTTGGAGAGGATGTGTGCAATTCCAGACAGTTTGAGGATATATAAAGCTGTATAAACACGTTGGCAGCCACCGGCCATCTAGCTCCGTGTACCGCTCCTTCCACAGAGCGAGCGCCCGGCGGCTCTTCAGAACGGAGTCCATCCACGCCGTATTCACGGTGGTAGCTAGCGTTACCGACTCTGGCTTTACCTTCGGCCCATCGGTAATGCCCACACTAGTTACTCAATACCGCTTATGACGTTTCTTTGGCAGAGACGCTGATAGTAACTAAGCAACCAATATGCATCTTCAACCGCGCGAAAGATTAAAACAATACCGCGAAAATCCGAGCGGTCAATATGACCGTGTATGGCCCAAATAGGTAAAAGTGATTTTATTTTCTTTGCCTAGTGTGTAATGTTTATAAAAACTATTTTAAATTAAAATTTAGAGCCTTTTAGGAAAAGTCAGGAACAAACAGGATTGTATTTTTTTATCCAGCAAAGTTATTACATATATAAATTTCAAAACGGTCAAAATGACCGTCATGGCAGTTCTAGTGTTAATACAGTGCAGTCGCCCTGTCCCATGTGCAGAAAAACACCCCCAAAGCATGATGCTACCCCCCCCCCCCCCATGCTTCACAGTAGGGATGGTGTTCTTGGGATGGTACTCATCATTCTTCTTCCTCCAAACACGGTTAGTGGAATTATGACCAAAAAGTTCTATTTTGGTCTCATCTGACCACATGACTTTCTCCCATGACTCCTCTGGATCATCCAAGTGGTCGTTGGCAAACTTAAGACGGGCCTTGACATGTGCTGGTTTAAGCAGGGGAACTTTCCGTACCATGCATGATTTTGAACCATTAGTGTATTACCAACAGTAACCTTGGAAACGGTGGTCCCAGCTCTTTTCAGGTCATTGACCAGCTCCTCCCGTGTAGTTCTGGGCTGATTTCTCACCTTTCTTAGGATCATTGAGACCCCACGAGGTGAGATCTTGCATGGAGCCCCAGTCCGAGGGAGGTTGACAGTCCTGTTTACCTTCTTCCATTTTCTAATGATTGCTCCAACAGTGGACTTTTTTTCACCAAGCTGCTTGGCAATTTCCCCGTAGCCCTTTCCAGCCTTGTGGAGGTGTACAATTTTGTCTCTAGTGTCTTTGGACAGCTCTTTGGTCTTGGCCATGTTAGTAGTTGGGTTCTTACTGGTTTTATGGGGTGGACAGGTGTCTTTATGCAGCTAACGACCTTAAACAGGTGCATCTAATTTAGGATAATAAATGGAGTGGAGGTGGACATTTTGAAGGCAGACTAACAGGTCTCTGAGGGTCAGAATTCTAGCTGATAGACAGGTGTTCAAATACTTATTTGCAGCTGTATCATACAAATAAATATTTAAAAAATCATACATTGTGATTTCTGGATTTATTTTTCTAGGTTATGTCTCTCACAGTGGACATGCACCTACGATGACAATTTCAGACCCCCTCATGATTTCTAAGTGGGAGAACTTGCAAAATAGCAGGGTGTTCAAATAATCTTTTTCCTCACTGTACATATGCACTTTCTCTGTGACTTACCTGTGAAATCCCTAAAATATAGTGTATGTTAATACACAGAACTGAACTAACAGTAGTCCTTATTCATGCTTTCAGTACTAGTACTTTTATGTGATGTAAATCTTCATTATAGTATTTTGAATCGGCACTGAAATTAAAAACACCATGGTGTGACAGTACATTTGATAGCTTTGATACCTAGTGAATATGTATAAGCAGAAAATGTCACCACCACTCATAAGGCATTTGAAAATAAGATAATGTCTAATCTCTGAAGAAATCAAACGGGTATCAATATTCATAGTTATACACTGCAAAAATGAAACTAGTGGTATTCTTGTGGCCAGTATTTAACAAAATAACACATTATTTGACAAATGTGTTACTTCAATATGTTCATCTTAAGCGCCTTTGTTGTTTAGCTCTACAACATTTAATTCTTTCATAATTAAACAGCTACCGTAAGCTCAATTAGGCCTACATGTAACATAAAAACTAACATGCAAGATAGCTTCCAAATATTTGGCAATCTGGACGCCAGATGTGTCGTCTCTATATCAACATAATTCCCAACACCGCTGCAGTCAAACACAGACTGAATTATTGTATGTTCTCTAAAAGTTGATGCGCTGTAGATTAGGCCTGCACAATAAATCGTGATCTTGATTCACCCTGTTAGCGATTTAATTTTTAAATAACTTGGATTTAATTTAATTTTACGAGTTGACAGCATCACAAACGCTACTACTTTCTTCTGTGAGTTTTAAACATAGTAGTGTGTATAAAATAGGTTCTAAAGCGCTCCCGAGCGCTGCGATGCTCTCCCTTCTCTTCATTGTAGCCTCTATGTTTAGAAGTTTGTGGTGATGCGCAATGTGCTGTAGGTGCCAAAAAATCTGTTTGGTACTACCATGGCAGAGAATCGTGATATAAATTCTAAGCTTAAAAAAAAACTTGATTCATTTTTTCCCCCGAATCGTGCAGGCCTATGCTGTAGATGATTTATGTGTAACCAGTAACTGTGGTACCTTGCATTGAATTTAAAGCATCCCAGTGGTCATAAATGTATGTATGTATGTTTTCCTACAGAGTAATGTGCTAGAACATAAATAAGGTTCAAACTGGTGCTACCACTCACTGAATAAAGATTGAAAATATATGACACAATAAGTTCACTATCCACCCTGTGACCTTAAGGGTTGATTTAACCTAAAGAGTAAACACAGTGCTTTTTGTGCATCACGCTAAACTTCACATTTTGTGTCCTTGCCCCTGAGGTTGCAATGACCATGTTTTGTTTTTTCACTTTGAACATCCTTAATCCACACTCAGGTTGTTGGGTCAGTCTGTCACATGCGAGGGTTAAGGGAAAAAAGCATTACTAAGCTTTTGCTGACATTTTCAATTAATCCGTCAAGTGTCGGTTTCAGATAAGCAGTGCTGCTGCAGCTGAATGTTCACAGAATTGAAACAAGATGGATTAAAAAAACAACACCTCCTGCCAGCAGTGTTGGACTAGCAATCTGCTGCCCTCCTGTGGAATCACTGTGACACTGTTAAGATTAAAAAAACAAACATAATCAAAGTAGTTGTCATGATGATAAATTGATTAATTCGAAGATGGCTTTATTTTTAATTATCCTACTCTCACATAGTTATAGTTATGTGTCCATCGGCGTTTTAATTTTTTCTTTTAGTATCTTATTTCATCAGTGTTGTATTTTTGTATTGTGGATTGAATTGATTTAAAACAGTTGTCATTTTCAAGTTTAAACTGCTATAAGATGTCAAAACATTATTTGTAATTTTGGCGCTCAACGCATTTGAATGACTTTTTCTTTTAAATTTTCTCATCTTAATTTTCTCTCCTCTAAAGCATGTCAGTAGATGTGTAACATTACAACTTGTTTTGGTGCCTATATCCTCAGAGGAGCAGCGACAGGGCAGGTATGCCTTTCCAACTGCTCATTAGAAGAAAGAGCAAATCCTCTCAGGGATCTTTTCACTATGCACGGGTCACAACAACAGATGCACAAACCGACTGCCAGAAAACGCAAAATGATTGGTTAATTAAACTTTCTTTGTGAAGGAAGGGTTGCCTGGATTGTATTGTGAGGAAGTAGACTAAATGTCAGCAGCAGCAACAGTATGACATACAGAATAAAGCCCCCAAGGCATGGGTGACTTCATCTTTGTAATAGTCCAAGACTGGAATGCCTTATGGTCTGACTGGAGGTAGACAGGGTAGTATCAGATGATGCACAGTGACTTCGTTCAAGAATAGACAAAAGCTTAACAGAAAACTACTTTAGACGGAATGCTTTATGCATGCTCATCCATAAGGAATTCCTACATAATAATGATGCTATATATAGACGGCAACCTACATTTCATGCTGCACAGAGCCACAGAGGAGAGGGATGTATAGGATGTAGACTCTGTTGTTGAGGTTGAGCGTAAACACTGTTGGATCATATAGCATTATGTAAGTTTTCTCTGTTGGTGTATCAGTTTTTGTTAGCAATTAATCAAAACATTCCAGCTGATTTATTTGAAATGAGCATTTTGCTTTAAGATGGTGTTTCATTAGAGAGAATGGCTTTCAATTCTCCCGGGAACCTTCAAAGAAAGTAATGTACTGATGTGTTGGCTTGGCAATCTTCTGGCTGGATCAGGTGTAGGTAGTAAACAACAGGCTCTCCTGAGTTACCACAGATATGAGTAAATCACACACAAAGGATCAATATAGTTGATTCCTGCGGCTGAATATTTATTTATGTCAATATAACAAGTCCATTTGAAGGTATTTGTTGGACCTGAAGAGAAACAATCGCCATTGATCACAAACACAACTTCCCATTTTTCCTCCTTTTACTGAAGGCTTTTTTGGAACCTGGTTCCAGCACAGCTCTAATCCTGTGTTATAGATCACTTGACGCTGAGCGCAAAGTGGTCTGACCTCCTTATGACAGGTCGGAATATTTATATCTATGTGCCATCAGTGCACATATTGTTTTCCTTTTCATAAATCATTGAGCTAAGGCAATTGCACAAGCAGGAAGGAGTGAGACCTTTTCTTGGTGTAGCAGGAGCAGCCACTCTTCTCCAATATCTCTTGTTGGTTTGTTTAGTGAGATGTGTTGAGAGAACAAATGTGAGCAGCATTAAATGCGACACATTTAAAGTCTGGGCGGATGTTTCTGAATAAATGTGTCACTTTCTGCCGGTTTCATTGTGTGCATGAATTACTATATCTGTGTGAGTGCTTGGTAAGCGCCACTCGCTCCAGTAAATGAGCGCAGCGTGACTCTTATTTTATCTCATTTGTACATATATATGATCATTTAAGATAACAAACAGTGTTGAAGGCTTTTGGAAATTGTCTGGGCATGTGTCTGGGTGTTGTGTTGGCTGCAGTCGTGAAAGATTGTTGTAACTCTGTTTTAAATATTTTCATGTTATCATAGATGTGTTCGTCCGATATTGATCTCTACTGTCAAAGGATCTTGGACTCATCTATGTTGGCATCCAAGTTCAAGCACTTTAATTTCATTGGGTAGCAAAACGAGATTACTTTGACAGCACAAGGGTGCGCTAAAAGGGATTTAAAAAAAAAACATGTAATAGAAGTGGAACAATTTAAATAAATTTAAATAAATTTCATAATAAATTAAATGTAACTTTTCTAGAATAGCATAGTATAACGTAACAACATAAGATAAAATAATAATTAGATAAAATAAGCTAAACATCAGTGCTTACGATTAAAATATTTAATCACAATTAATCACATTAATGTCCTAGTTAACTTGTATTTTATCACAATTAATTGCGCATTTTAATCTATTCTAAATGTCCCTTAATTTCTTTTTGTCCCTCTTTTTTTTTCTACTTATCAGCATGGAAAAGTGGAGCGGCATGCTATGTGCAATTTTTTTTTTTTAAATGAAAACAACATTGGCATATAGCCTACTATAGTGTTTTCAATTTCACAATAACATTCACACTTGGAGAAAATAATCTCTCACCCAATGGGGGGGGGGGGGGGGGGGGGGGGGGAATTGGCATCCATTTGCTTGCCATCAAGTGGTTTTGCAGACTGGATGTGCTAAGTAAACTTTCCATCCAGAATCTTATTAGCACCCATTTTGGCTTCTTGCGCTCGTCATTTACTAAAAACATAACGTTACTACTCTTTGGCCGGCTCGCAAGCCCAAACGGTGTGTGTTTGTTCTAGCTAAATCCGGTGTGGTGTTGTAGTTTTTCTAACGTTACTAGTTGTTGCAACAGCATATGAAAAACTACAAAGTTTGCTAGGCCAAAAAGAACATTAATCTCGCAATTAAAAAAATTGCTGATTATTCAGTTATTCTGAGTTCAGTATTAGTATCAGTGTTATGACAGGTGAGAAATGGCTATTGTAACGGTAATGAATGTTTGCGTTAACTATTAACTAGTCGTGATACATAGTAGTACTTTCGGGGCGTGGATAGAGTAAGAGCATGGAGACAGCTTTGACGGTAACTTGGTCCATTTCTTTAATCACACCTCTTTCAGTGCAGAACAGCTTAAGCACCAAAACATACACATACATGTTTTAGCATCTCATCATATCCCTCGGCCAACCTGTTAACTGAATTACAGGCAGGGTAGGCCTACAACATGTTAAAAAGCCCTGGTTAAATGAAGGAACAGAATACACTATGAAGCTACAAATGGTGGAAATATTACTTAGTTAGTAAGTATTTGGGGTCAAGCGGCCCATGTCTAGGATGAGTACTGTCCTTGACAATGTTCTTAGCCCTTTTCACACAGCAGGTCTTGTTGAGGTGTTAAAGTGATTGTAAATCAGTGCCCACAATGTTCTCTGCTGTTTCCACGACACACTGCAGGGCTTTTTTGCCGGCTTTGGTGAATCTACTGTACCAGACTGTCATGCAATTTTTCAGGAATTTATAAATTACTAAACAAGGAATAAACAATCAAATTTGCAGTTGACTTGTTGGTTCAATCACAGCGACCACCAAGTTTTTGGTTTCACAGCAATCCTCTGGCCTCAAGTTAGTTTAAATACAAATCATTTTCATTCAGGGAGGCATACAGATTTTAAGTATGGGGAAAAGATTACTGACATGTCTGTTGTTGTATTGCTTCCATCTCTCTTAAATGGTTTGTATTACAGTAATTGACTTTATTTCTATCACATTTAATCACTACAGCCAGAATTAGTACAAGCACCAAACCTCTTAATGAAGGCAATAATCACACTCCCACAGGATTTATGGATACGATTTGGCACGACACCGCTGGTCAGCAGCACACTGGCAGCAGTGGAATTGATCCCACCGGTCAGTGATAGCAGAGACACGCAACAGCACCAGGCTCCAGCACTACTCATTTGAAACCTAGAAAAATATAATTATAATTATAGGAACCCCAGTGAGAGAAAACCCAAGCTTTTAGAGAGATCCATCTGTGATGTTGCACTGTGGCTTGCTGATGTCTCTTCAAAGGCAAAGTATGTCTAATGAGGACTCTCGCTTTGAAGTCTGTCCTCATACAGCTTCCTGCTTTGTTTGCTTTTGTTATGGATATTTTTTTTTTTTCTTTTAGAAAAGATGAATTGCTTGGCCATTAACATTAAAAAGAAATGAAGGGGAAGCTGGATGATTGGATTTGATTATTATAGTTAGGTAAAAATGACACTGTGTGGTTAAGCGAGGACAGCAGCCCCTACACACAATGTAATCATTATGCAACACAATAAGATGGAACACTTTGAAAAGCAGATAGAGTATGTGTCCTCTGTCATGAATTTCTTCCGGGAAATGCAATGGAAATGTCCTATTTAACATTGCAGAGTTATATCATTGTTTATTAGGCAGACATTATTATTCTGATTGAATTAGCACCAAGACTTTCTCCTCTATTATACATTGCATCTGTGAGCTAAAGTAACACAGGATGTTTTTTTTTTTTTTTTTTTACTGGGTCTTTTCCCACAGCTGTCTCATCATCTCCACTGATGTTTTTTTTTTTTTTTTTTTACTGGGTCTTTTCCCACAGCTGTCTCATCATCTCCACTGACCTGGATCATTTCCTCAATCAGGCCCTCACAGCGCTATTGGTTAAA
>NC_048410.1:21735583-21784290 GCF_013103735.1 Etheostoma cragini
ATATATGTATGTATATATGTATATATATATATATATATATATATATATGTATGTATATATGTATATATATATATATGTATATATGTGTGTATGTATATGTGTATATATATATGTATGTATGTATATGTGTGTATATGTATGTATGTATATGTGTGTATATGTATGTATGAAACAATCTCAATTACAATTTTGTGTAAGTGCTCATGAAAGTTTGTAAATTACCCAAAACACTGGGGGCAAAGGTTGGCCCCCAACTTTTATTTTTCTTCACTGAATTTAGTATAGCAGTCACTTACATTTTTATTTTTGTCAGGGGATTTTATATATATATCTTACAATATTCAGAGTCACAAAATGAATGACGCTCTGTGCTTGGTAGTAGTGGAGGTGGTGGTAGTAGTAGTAGTAGTGGAGGGGGTGGTAGTAGTAGTAGTGGAGGGGGTGGTAGTAGTAGTAGTGGAGGGGGTGGTAGTAGTAGTAGTGGTGGTGCATGGGCGCACGGTATGATAACCTTCAGGCAAGGATATCACAGTTAGACGTGATGTTATTGCAAGGCCGCTATTATTGTATTATTATTGAAATGTCTGGGTAAAAAAAAAAAAAAACGTTTATTCCATTGAAAACAATGTTTTATATTTTTAAATGCATTGCACACTGGCAGGGATAGGGGTTTCTAAACTGCGTTTTGTGTCCTTCAAGACAAAAACTGCTAATTTTCCTGGAAAGGTCAGCGTGCGTCCGGGTTACTTTACTCTGAAATACAGTACATAGTTTCTCGCTAAATAGCAGTTTGGCAGTTGTTTACCAGCACAATACATGTATTACGTTTAACCCATCCCACACTCCGAACAAATATCTACTTCTAAATGACTGAATCATATTCTGAACCATGTATTCATTTGCATCAGAGACTCCTACATCAGCCTGTCGGTGAATCAGTAGCATCAGCAACAGCCGAGGAAACCGAATTAAATAAGCATATGCGTGCTGTTTGTTATCGTGATAACCATTTTAATTGAGTTCTTGCTCCTCTCCATCGTGGTGATTCCTGCTGCAACCTGCTACATTCCCCAATGAGCCATTCTGCCACCTCTCACTGTGGTTTGGCAGCGAAACACTCACAGCTCCAGTCAGGAGTTACATTAGTCAGCCCATCTGCTCCTGACAAACTGTGGTTCACACTTCAAACATGTCTCTCGCGCCGGCTACTGCAGGGAGGTACAAGCCTGATCATTTGCAGAAATAATATAGCCGGTTGCTCTTTCTTAGGCCTATTCCAGAAAAAAGTTAAATTAACATTCAGTTTTACTTGTTCCTCCCCACCTTCATACTGTCGATTCTGTTATTTACATGCTGATAACTGTTACCTGTTGACTTTGTAGACCAGGGCTGTACTCTCCCAGTCGACTAGTCGATTTATTGGTCGATACATTCTGGCTCGACCAAAATTCAGATTGGTCGATTTTTTTTGCCGTGTTAATTTCATCAGGTGGAAGCATAGACCGTAACTGTCTATGGGTGGAAAGCACTAATTGCCAATGGGGTTGTTTTCACAGCATCCCTTTTTCACAGGTAGCAGTCTGTCTTCAGAACACCTCCCTGTTTTCTCTTTTGTTGGATTAGCCCGACCCACTGGGGACAGATTGAAGAAAGAACTAGAAAGCCTTGGTTTAGTGGTTTGCTGAATATTTATTTAATTGTGAGTGTTTCATTTCTAGTCAGTCCTCCTCTACCATGTCAAAGACATCGCAGTGTGGCAGTATTTTACAAATATAGATAACGGGAAAAAGTTTAATCCAAAGTTTGCAAGCAACAGTTTGCAAATTGTAGCTCGACTACAAACATGGCATATCACTTAAAAACGGTAAGCTAACTTGTCTGCGTTTGTTCGCCCCGTCTGTTTTGAGCAGGCTATATGAACATATCAGAATTGACATATTTCGTAGTCTAATAATTGTTTTATAACTACCGGCGCACACTCCCAAAACGACGGTAGCGTTCCCCAGACACACCCACAATATATATATATATATATTATACAGCGCCAGCACGCCACCCCATCACGCAAAATGTGAGGGACTCAAAGAGAAAGTTTCAGAGTTAATTACAACACAGCGAGGCACTGAGCTTGACCACAGATGTTTAAATATACATTAAAGTGGAAGTGCCTTTTGTGTTTAAGAGTAAAAGCTTTAAACGAATAGTCTGTTTGTGTCTGAGCCGTGAAGCCGAGCTCCGATGTTCAGCCGCTAAGTACTAGGACATGCACAGAGCGCTGGTACAGCGCTGTCAGAGCCGACAGACGAGGGACATTTCAGTGCAAAATAATTAGGTCAAAAACTATTTAATATACTGCAAATAGCCCACAAGGACAAGTATTGCGGGACAATACAGTTAGTTAATCTTGCTTTTTTTTTTGGAGTACAGCCCTAGTGTAGACATGTTCTAAGGTATTACCCTCTTGATGTCTTGCACTGTCAATTTTAGAGTGGAGTAATTAATTCAACAAAAAAGCCAAACTTGTTATTGTTCCAACTTCTCAAATGTGAGAATTAGCAGCTTTAACTTGTTTCACATAATAAAGATAATCTACTTGTGTTTTAGACTGTTGGTCCGACACTTGAATTATTACCATGGGCTCTAAGAAATTGTGATGTAGTGTTTTTTTCCAACAATATTTTAATCACACACACACACACACACACACACACACACACACACACATATGCAAAACTTGCAGACCTAATCAATTTGCACTGTAAACCAGAGTTGGCTCTAATTCCTGAATATTTTATGTGGACGTCAGAATTAAAAGTCAATGTTTTCAGGGTTTGACTCTAATTCTGATTCTTGACATTTATGAAAGTAAATCACAGAGAGCTTGCAATCCTTTGATCCTCTTCTGCCCAATCTCCAGCAGCCTGTCAACCTTTTGACAAAATACTGTCTGTGGCAAAGCTCAGTCCACAACAATTGAAGAGACATTATTAGCATCCAGGCCAATACCTGGGGTCTATCTGCTATGAACAACTAACTCCTCTCAGGTCAGACATAAAGAAATAGTCCAATGCTCAGGGGGGTCTTTCTGTGTAGCCCCACCTGCACTGTGAAAGCATGTCATGCAGGGGCCAGGGAGCTCGCTCTCCTCAGGGATTTCTAATCCAGGAGACTGGATCTTTTCCCAAACATACACCCTCCTCCTTGCCAGCGACCTTCACATTTCACCACAGGGATGCCGTTTGGAATAACAACGAAACATGTTCCAAGGTCACATCCCCAAGGAAAGCTGGCTCCAGACTGTACCTCAAATGTCAATTTGAACCCACCTTTAGTTGAGAGGGCCGTGATCAAAATTCATATTTGATGCTTCCCGTGTTGTGAAAGGTCAGATGATGCTAATTGGAAGTATTTATCATTCAGTTGTGCCTACATTTACAAGAAATTGTTTGTCTTGGAAAGTCTGTTGTGCTGGTTTCTACCTCTGTGTGTCTGTTTGTGTGACATTCAAACGTAATTATGCGCTATATATAATTATGCATTGGTAAGGGGCATGTCTGTGCTCTCTGTGTTTTGTGTGTTTATTTCTGAAGTGCACCATAAAGGCAGAGAAACTGTTGAGATGCTGAATTGAATTCCCTTGTCGTCTTACATGTTTGTCACGCTCTTTTTTTTGTTTTTTCATCATTGTGGCAGCAGCTGCTCGCATTTCCTAGATGGTGGGAGAGACTTACTGAAGCAAAGAAAATTGAAAATACAAATTCTTAACAAACAACATGAACAGAACAAATATTGTAACTCATACACATAAATTCCCCATTGAATCTCATACAAACCCTGTATTCAAGAAATTACGTCCACATACTGCTAATTTGCAACAGCATCAGACAGAAACCTGATGCCTCCTGAACTACATATTTAAACATCATAAAGAGGAAACTTAAAGCTGCAGGAGGTCATTTAAAAAAAAGCCATCATTTGAAGTAGAGTGAGACCCTTTCTTACAGTTTCCAGCTCTCCATTTTATTTATGTGGTTGTATCAAATAAGACAAATGAATATGTTCTTTATCAGACAGTAAACAAACATGTACACATATAACCTATGCACACACCGCCTGAATTAGAAACACCATGATATGCCACAATATACCCAAAATTTAGTCTATTAGACACTATTAATTTGAAATCAAATACAATGCTATTAGAGCCAAAATATGTTGAGACAGCAGGCTGTTACTATAAGAATATAATGCCCTATCTGGGCATAGCCTTTAGTCAGACAAAACCCTGAGAGGTCAGAATACAATTCATTCATTTGGCCTTTATTTATGTGTCATTTGTGGCTGATTAGAAGAAAACTGCCATAACTAAGACAAATCACATCAGGTCACATCTGGTCGCTGCTTCACACATTCCTTACAGCCCATGTGCACACACCAGACCGTGATGTAATTTGTTATGTCAATCTGGTGTGACTAAATGGATCTGTGCCACACAGTGTAGCCTACAAGAATATAGACGATTACAGGTAGAAAAAGAACATTGGCGATTGGAAGGGTTATTGCCAAAGTTAATTATAACCACATTGCAGGCTGTACATTCACGTTCTCGTCCCTGAACTAATGTTCTCTCTTTGTAACACTACTAGGGAGCTGCAGATTCTGAAAATTCTGTGGTTGTTCATCATCACAGACCTCTGACATCACACACTCTTTTATATACATTTACAAAATAGGCTATTGATTATACCCTATATGAGATTAGAATGTGCCCATTGAGCAGTGTATGAGCATAATTCCCGGATCAAAGTGAAATGCAACAAGCTGATTAATTGCGCTGGGCAGCTGAGTGGAAATAAACACATGACTCATGAAGAAAATGCTACGCAAAACATATTGCAAGGTAATGCGAAAAGTAGTCCCCTGAAAATCTTCCAGGGCTCCGTAACAGCTCAAATTTCCGACAAAATATACAAGGATTTATTTATATACCGTATTTCTGATTCTGTCCAAGCATCTCCTGTTATCCACAAAACACATAATCCACAAAAAATGCATGAGTTAAAGTGCTATTTTAATGCTATCCAGGGGTACGTGCGTCTTCTCTCCAGACAACACGTGAAATGTACAGAAAGTCTGTGCAGCCAGACAAGTTAATAAGTCAATGTGGTGTCTTCCTGATTTAAGTAGCATTTCTCTCATCAATATCATCCTAATTTATCATTAATTTGTGGGTCTTTGTTTTGGAAATGATGTCTTGCAGTTAACCAGAGTACTGATGAGCTCTGTGGCACGGGCCAGGAGTGTATGCCTGGTTGGAATCAGTGGTGGAAGACTTGTTCAGATCTTTTACTCAAGTAAAAGTAATGACACAACATTGGATACACCCAGGATTTATGAGTATAGCCATTCCCCTTGATATCACATGATGATAACTCATAATAGCTACATAGACAATACGGCTATAGTAGGTACTAGTACTGAGCATTTGAACAACTAAATGACAACATAGCTTCAATCCAGATGTAGTGTAGAAATGAAGTGACCAGTATTACAGAGTTTAGCCCTATGGTTGGTTTATGGCTTCCCTAAAAAACATTGTATTCTATTGTTATTTGGACGTGGGTTAATAGGAAATGCATGTATTTTCAGAAAACATTAAAGTTTGGTTAAACAATGAACAGAGTGTAATTTAACATATGTTCGTTTTATTTGGGGCAAATTGCAGAATTTTAAAATAAATCCATCAGGAAGAAGTTGTTTAGGGAACATACACACACACACACACACACACACACACACACACACACATACACAGATGGCTCGGCAAAGTTAGCTAATGTCCGCTAGCATACAAACGGGCTAACTATAGCCAGTTAGCTTTTTTATAACGTAACAAAAACCCACCAATCTTGTAGGAGCAAAGCTTATTTCATGCAATAACATGATGGCTCAAACTAACGCCACAGGTCTTATGTTGACAACATGGACGCAGATAAAGGAAACTCCAAAGGCTGCCGTTATATTTACCTAGCGTTAGTAAGCTAGGCTAACGCTGGTGCGCTAACGTTAGAAAACATTGGCGTAGCGTTAGTTAGCTGTCTAAACTTGTAAAAAGCGAAAAATATCCCCCCCTGAACTGTGTTTTACTTTCCCTCCAATATTATCATCAACATAATAAAGACACCTGGACTCGGTCGAGACCAAAAGCCATATTTGGCAAGACCAGTGGCCGAGGCCGAGACAAGTCCGAGTCCAAATATACCGAGTCCGAGTCCATAAAAATGGTCTGGAGTCCGGACTCGAGTCCAAGACCGGACTCGAGTACTACAGCCCTGATTAGGTCATTTGTATTTTTTAGTTTTAGTTTTTTTGAGTCTATTACGTTCAGAGTTTTAGATACCGTCTGTTTATCTTTATTTTGTAATGATTTTTGGGGAAATAAAAACCCTTACCTTTTGAACTCCCCTTGTGAATCCTCTTGCTTAACTTCTTGGTCCCTCACAGGTGTATAAACGTAATTTCTAGAAAACATGGTTGTTTTTTTAGTATCCGATAGATTCATTGGACTATTTATTAATTGTCTTGGCTTGATTTGATTGAATGTCACCTTCCAGTATTTTACAAGATTTTGACTGAAATAAATCAGAAACGGTTACAATGCTCATCGTTTAACCCCTTGCCTAGCAGCTTCACAATCTGGCAAGAAAAGTGTAAAATAAGTGAAAATATTTCTGACCTTGGCCTTCACTTTGACTCATCATAGCTGGGGCCGCAGACAATGTGTAATGATTCTGCACTGGCAGGGACCGCAGCCAATGCATGACTGATCGATCGATAGATGCTGCTCTCTCTCTCTCTCTCTCTCTCTCTCTCTCTCTCTCTCTCTCTGCCTCTATTGATCAGCCAGTGCATGGGAGCCAGGCAAAACAGACTGAAAAAAGCCTCCTCATTACTCAAAGAGCACTCCAAGCATTGTCATTTTTTATGGAAACCAGACCTCTTTTCCTGACACTGTCACAATGTTGAAGAATGGGAAAACGCAGTTAAAATCTTTTGAAAAGAATTATTCTATCAAATGCCCTCATCTCCCTCCAGACCACAAGCACAATGTCATTTGTAACGCCACTTAAAATTGCAGCTTCTGCCAGAGTTGATAAGTCTTTTTTTTTTTACTTCCCAGACTGATAAAAAGTCTATCTTTAGCTGCTTGCAGCTCCAGAGGTTTGGATACATAATAGGCCTTTTTTAATCCTTCAGCAAGCAGCGATCAGAATGGGGTGGAATATAATGGAGAAAATTACGGATCAAGTTCAAGATCAAGTTGTTCCACTTAGCGCTCCCTCTAGAGGCCTGGAGAACTTCCATTGTGTAATTTGGATGCAGCGTTTTTTTTTTGTTGCATCTGCCTTTCTTTTTGCATCGCTTCTATGTTTGCAGCGCGTTTCTGTATTTGGTTGTATTGTGTGTATTTGCACCGTGTTTGCTGAATGCTGCACATGTGTTATCGGATTAATGAAGTTGTTTTCTTAATTTGCCTGTTTTGTCTATTTGCGTGTGTTTTCTTAAGTTGCCCCTGTTGGCTACCGTAAAAATGGACTGAATGTCCTTATGGAATAAAACCTCTATTAAGCATTTGTGAATGTATGTGAGATGATCATAGGCATGTGTACAACAAGATCACTTTCTAGGGGAATAAACAATAAATAAATCAACTCTTGTGTTGTGACTGTTCAAAAAAAATAGTCTGACACCTCTGCTTTAACATTGATGGTATCTGCATGGGAATGGCATTAACAACAGCGTTTTTAGATTCACAGACGCACACATGGATTCAATCTCAACAATAACTGTTTACATGCATACAATCAGTTTTGTTGTACCGTGCGAACACAGCGTCCCTCTTTCAGTCCTTCAACCAGCTTCTTGAAAAGGTCGACGTAGCGATGTGTGCACATATCAAAACCAAAAACCTGTTGACATCCAAGTCTTTGATAATGTTTAAAAGTAGCTTTTTCCCCCTCCTTATCCGGTCTGCACCTTCCATTACCTTGTACCTCACGTTATGGCTCTGTAGCAGATGTTTTTGTAAAAATAGGCTAATGATTGTTTTATAACCACGCGACTTACTGTGGCATAGTAGAGGAATTACCAAATAGTACAGGATAAGCTCACAGACAGTTTGGACTTACATTAGCTGTTTAATGTTAACTGGCGTTTTAGTTAGCAATAATTAGCATGCGCCTATGTTATCTCCTAACATATATCTACGCTCTCCGTCTCTGCAAGATTGGGAATGATGAGATTTCTCTTGGCACAGCTATCAGAAGACTTACAACTTTCAGACACATTGCTCACGTCACATCTACGTCTTCAAGCTCAGTTGGAGGCTTATGTGGTTAGCAGTTGGAGGCTCAGCACTCACCGGAAAAGTGCTTCTAATATCCTTCACTGGTCTCCGTCCAGAGCAACGGAATATGTTGGTCCATTTCTGTAACTGTCTATGATTGAGACACATATTGTCACATTATTCAGGCCTCTAAAACCTGAATAATATGGGAATTTCCCACATGTATTAATCAGAAAATGCTATATTTGGAAAAAGGCCTTATTCGGAATATCCAACCGGAATATGCCTGACCTGTATCAAGTTCGGAATATTGTAATATTTGGAATAAAAGTGGAATATTGGTGTACATGTAAACGTACTCATTGTAATCCGGAAAGAGCCTTAACTGCATGTAGACTCAGTCTGCTGCTGTAGCCATCAGTTGTTATCGCCTATCGGTCAAAGTTTCAGTTAACCTACGGAGCAAATCAAAACCGTATTTTCTCAATCAGTCTGTGTTAACAAGCATAACGCCTGCTTAGATGGCGCAGAGGAAATACTTTAAAAACTGTCAGCTATTATATTTAACTGGAGAATGAATTGGATGAAAGAAACAAAGAGGGATGGAAGGGGTTTGAAGCCAAAGGCTGTTTGGTAATGAGTGTTGTTGTAAAATGAAAGTGTCTGCTGCCCAGGCTCCAAGCTTTGTTATATCCCTCCCCTTTTGTTTTGAGCTGATTCTTGTGTGTTTGATCAGTGGCCTTGCAGTCGACACTCACAAAGCATAACCAGCCGTGGTTGCTTTAAATCCTGATATGTAACGCGTTCATTCCTCAGCGGGACTGTGTCTCTGGTCTCCTCGCTCCTGCATGAGTTTGAGCGGAAATTATGCAACTTCTTCAACCTTCATCTCCTTTTGTCTTTTACAAAACAGTGGATGTTTTGTAGCCATGGAGATGAATTACCCAGACAAACATTTGCTGTGCTCACTGAGATACAACTACTGGCAGGTTGTTAATAGCAGCAGGCTTTTTCCAATGGAGCAATTGAAGTGTGTTGATAAGAAAGAAAGTCATCACCAATAACTGCCCAGTGAACTATAAAATGAGTTAAACATCACACAGCAATCAATGCTTTGTTGTAACAAGTTTGTCTTTAACCCCAAGATTAACAACCACAATATTTTATAAAACACCTAAAATGTGTATTTATATATGTGTGTGTGTGTGTGTGTGTGTGTGTGTGTGTGTGTGTGTGTGTGTGTGTGTGTGTGTGTGTGTGTGTGTGTGTGTGTGTGTGTGTGTGTATATATGTATGTTTATGTATGTCTATGTGTATATATGTATATGTGTGTGTGTGTGTGTGTGTGTGTGTGTGTGTGTGTGTGTGTTTATACTGCTTTTACGGTTTACAGTATACATACATACATGCATAAAATATACACACATACATATATATATACACATATATAAATACACCCATATGTGTGTGTGTGTATATGTATATATGTGTATATATATATGTATATATATGTGTGTGAGTGTGTATATACATATGTGTGTGTGTGTATACTGTAAGTATACGTATATATATATATAGTGTATGTGTATACAGTATACGTATGTACAGTGAGGAAAATAAGTATTTGAACACCCTGCTATTTTGCAAGTTCACACACTTAGAAATCATGCAGGGGTCTGAAATTGTCATCGTAGGTGCATGTCCACTGTGAGAGACATAATCTAAAAAAAAAAAAAATCCAGAAATCACAATGTATGATTTTGTAACTATTTATTTATATAATACAGCTGCAAATAAGTATTTGAACACCTGTGAAATTCACTTTTAATATTTGGTACAGTAGCCTTTGTTTGCAGTTCCAGAGGTCAAACGTTTCCTGTAGTTTTTCACCAGGTTTGAACACACTGCAGAAGGGATTTTGGCCCAGTCCTCCACACACAGATCTTCTCTAGATCAGTCAGGTTTCTGGGCTGTTGCTGAGAAACACAGAGTTTGAGCTCCCTCCAAAGATTCTTTATTGGGTTTAGGTCTGGAGACTGGCTAGGCCACACCAGAACCTTGATATGCTTCTTACAGAGCCACTCCTTGGTTCTCCTGGCTGTGTGCTTTGGGTCATTGTCATGTTGGAAGACCCAGCCTCGACCCATCTTCAATGTTCTAACTGGCCCCGGTCATCCTCTCCTTAATACAGTGCAGTCGCCCTGTCCCATATATAATATATTTATCTAAGATGTACTTGGTATAAAAACTTTCAGCATATGTGTAAAATAACAAGAGACTCACATCTGACCCAGAAGGGGAAAGTCCCTCCATGTATTGAGGAGACCAAGGACAGAAAATAAAATCCAGAACATGGTGGTGCTGTTTTTCACCTGTAGGGTCTCACTACAGTATTTCCACCCATGGGTGATAAGTGCAACAAGAATTCTTTTAAGTGAAAGCCAACTTTTTGGGCTTGTCTTTTCTTCAGAGTCTCACAGTATGCTTTAAATATGTACATCAAAATATAATACAAAAAACAAACAACGGCTGACAACACTGTAGTGATAATGACATTCAACAACACATCTGATGGTGTGTTATGTTTCAGTTAATTTCAATGTGTGTGTCACACTTTGCTAATCTGGTAATTTAGGGTATTTTTCGCCATGCTTTAGTAATATGTCCATTTAAACCTCCAAACGATACAACGAAGGACACTGAAATCCTCTCCTTGGTATTGTGCCGGAGAGGTCGATGGTCTGACACAAGTGAACATAATTACACAGAAAATACACATGGTGTTTTGAAAGTCTTTGGGTTATCTTAAACATAACCTTTTATTTCCATGTGGCAGAGCTGAGAAGTATTTGAAAAGCTTAGATCCTTGTGTTGTAAGATAAATGCACATAATATATAAATGGGCTAATAAAATGAGTACTTTTGAGCTTTTAGGGTGGCAGGTATTTTCTTAGGAGGTTGAGTTGCTCAGGAGGGTCTAGCATGGTCCCTGGTTTAATGGGAGAGAAGGTTTTAAAGCTGTTAAATGCAATAAAATTGTCAGAATCATTTTATTTTTATAGCCTTGATCATTTTTTAACATGGGCTAATAAACTCCAATGTATACCCCTGCTGCTCAAGTCTGCTTTACTTTGTATACACAGTATAGTGAGAGGTTTTCCCATGCCCTGATCTAATTTTTTCAGGCGATGCAAAAGAGGTCAAGAGGTTTTTTTAGATCAGTGTCATCCGCTTTAAGAGGATTTTCTGAGTATGTTCATATAGTTGAGTACTAGATGTTGCCATATTTGGATAGAAGAGAGGCTCAGCTTTCCTTTGAGTTTGACATGTTGAAATTAAAAACCAGGGCTGCACAATACAAATAAAAAAGAGCAGATTGTGCATTAGCTATGAATCTCATTTGAACTCATTAACCCCATGCACGCGCCCCATGAAGCCACCGACGGTTGCAGACGTCTTTTGATGAAGCAGCTGTAACAAAGACAGACACTTGAGAAGCTTCTTTGAAGCGATTGTATCACAACATGGCGGACATGCTTCTTTTTCTTTCCGAATGGGAATGAACGTGCCTGAAAGAATATAGACAAACACACACACGTGAAGCTGTACACATACAGAACTCAGATCAGCACTCATGTGCGGGCGAGTGCGCGCATTGATTTACGCGCTGGTACGCGCTTGTTTTCAGCACCACGGTTGAAACAACACCGCCATCAGCAACAAGAAATAAGACACACACACACAAACAAAAGCAAATAAACAGATTTTATTCGTCCGGTTTGGACTGTGAATATCTGGACAGCCACAGTTTAGCTTTCTGTTGTTAGTTTATCTTCCCCTAAAACCCTGATGACATCACCAGCTCAGTTTCTGAGGGCAAAGTGAGGCAATGACTGGTGACAACACAACTTGCTCTGTGTCAAAGGTGTTCGACACAATCACTTTATTGCAGACACGCATTTCCTAACAGGGCACTGCTCCTCTTGTGGTTTTTATTGAAGCAATTCGCTTTAAAAGCCACTGGCAGAAAGCTGTGAATGTTTTAAGACAGCATTGCTGATCTGTAGCTTTATGTCTGCGTTAACACAAGCTGATATAAGAGTGAGACCTGTGCGAGCTCACAGAGAAATAATCCAGCATGGATCAGGTGTTTTTTCTTCCACCACCACTGAATGAAGGTGTGTGCGCTCAACATTACGTGTCAAGTTAATTTCCGATTGGGCGGGTGGATGTATATCAGACGTATGCGGGCCTGGGGCGGGTGTCGACGTGTTTCTAAAGGGGGGGGGGGGGGGGGGGGGGGGGGGGGGCAGAGGGGAGCGCAGCGCTTCAGTGTGTGGATATGCGGAGATAGGTGATGGGTAGAAGAGATGTAAGTGGCGTCGGCCTCAGCTCTCCAAAGCTGTAGGCTTGGGATGGGAGAGTCGCGGCGCACTCTGCCCCTCCAGACCGAAAACCACCTGTATGGATGACCAGTCCCTTAGCGTGATCAAGCCCCGCTCATCCGCCAGGCACAAGAGCAGCAACGCGACTGACAGCCGGGGTGATGCCGAGGTGGAGAGGGGCGTTATGACGGTGGAAAACATGCTGGAGGATCCCGCCGTGCTGTCGGTGGATCGATACGAGCGCAGCAGGCAGGGATGCTGCGACAGGGTGGTCATCAACATTTCGGGTTTGCGCTTTGAGACGCAACTTAAAACTTTCAACCAGTTCCCAGACACGCTGCTGGGGGACCCCAGGAAAAGGATGCGCTACTTTGACCCACTGAGGAACGAGTACTTCTTTGACAGGAACAGACCCAGCTTTGATGCCATCCTGTATTACTACCAGTCAGGGGGGCGCATTCGGAGACCCGTTAACGTCCCCATTGACATTTTTTCCGAGGAGATCCGGTTTTATCAACTCGGAGAGGAGGCCATGGAGAAATTCCGTGATGATGAAGGCTTTATAAAAGAAGAGGAGCGCATACTGCCCAAAAACGATTTCCAAAAGCAGGTTTGGCTTTTGTTTGAGTATCCTGAGAGCTCTGGACCAGCGAGGGGAATAGCCATAGTTTCAGTGCTTGTTATTTTGATTTCAATTGTTATTTTCTGCATGGAAACTCTGCCGGAATTTCGGGATGAGAGAGACCAAGCCACAGTGGCACCCGCGGCCAATGGCACTGCTGCCTACGTGCCAAGCCCGTTCACAGACCCCTTTTTCATCATAGAGACCCTGTGTATCATTTGGTTCTCCTTCGAGTTGCTGGTCAGATTTTTCGCCTGCCCCAGCAAAGCTACCTTCTCCAAAAACATCATGAATATCATTGACATCGTCGCCATAATCCCCTACTTTATCACTTTGGGCACTGAGCTGGCCGAGAGTGACACCAGCGGCGGCCAGCAGGCGATGTCCCTCGCCATCCTGAGGGTGATCCGGCTGGTGAGAGTCTTTCGCATTTTTAAACTGTCGCGTCATTCAAAAGGACTTCAGATTTTAGGACAGACCCTCAAGGCCAGCATGAGGGAGCTCGGCTTGCTCATATTCTTCCTTTTCATCGGAGTTATTCTCTTCTCCAGCGCAGTTTACTTTGCAGAAGCGGATGAGCCCTCGTCCAGTTTCACCAGCATCCCAGATGCGTTTTGGTGGGCAGTGGTCACTATGACCACTGTCGGATATGGAGACATGCATCCAGTGACCGTCGGTGGGAAAATAGTGGGGTCTCTGTGCGCAATAGCAGGCGTGCTGACCATTGCCTTACCCGTGCCAGTGATTGTGTCCAATTTCAACTACTTTTACCACAGGGAGACTGATGGAGAGGAACACCCACTGTACGTGCACACCGGCAGCTGTGAGCACCTCCCCTCGGAGGAGCTGAGGAGGTCCTGCAGTTCCTCATCCCTCAGCAAGTCTGAGTACATGGTGATAGAGCACAGTCCGTTCAAACAGCCCAACTTCACCACTGAAAACAACCAGAACTCCGTCAACATCAAAAAGATCTTCACAGACGTGTAAATGAACCCCAGAATGGATCATTCATGGAGCATGAAGACATAGTAGCTATAAAATAGTTTCTTTTAATATATACAGTATACATAGCCAATGTAATCAGTCTATATCTGTGAATGAACGTGCGTAAATGTCCGTTTTAACAAGTGATGTTGTTTTTCAACGTAACCAAACGAGAAATAACGTGTAGGGGCCTATACCCATTTCCAGTGATTCATATGTTTTAAGTATTTCTTCGACATCAAAAAGTATTTATAAGACCCCAAAAACATATGCACTGGAAAAGTATTTATTTTGGCTCAAGCTGTTGTCTGAAGTAAACACTTAAACAGCTTGTTAAAACGGATATGTTAGCAGGGTATATTGTGCCACACGAGGCCTACATATCTTGATGTAAATGCGAAAGTTGTTGTTCAGGATTTGGATACACGTGTAGCATATATAGTCTACTATAGTGAAAAACGACGTCTTGTGCTTCGTGAAAAGAAACTTTTCATTGTCCAGTAATGTAATGACTAGACTATGGTAATTGATATAGCCAAATGCCTGTTTAGGTTATATTTGATATCATAACCTGTCTAAATGTTCGGACTCTGAGTCTTGTTCACATAATTATTCAGGTATAACACAGAGTGGTGTCGATGGAAACGCTTATCATAACAATGAAGTCGAGCTTTTCGTAAAGTTGTATTTTTATTCAGAACTGCCTATATTGCCTATATTAAATAAAACGGAAATGAACTGACCCCGACTCCAAATGTCATTCTAACCTTTCGCTACATATCTATTATCGTCGCAAATTTCCTCCAAAGCGAGCAGAGGGGAACATGAAATAAGCACGATTTGAGGTAATAACAACAGGATGAATGGAGGGAGCGCGTGCAGAAAGCCCCGCCCCGCCTCCCGCTCGCTGAGCCGATGCAGTCTCCATGACAACGGTGGTAACCCCCTCTGATGTTACCAAGACCTTGTATTGCATTTTCACACGTTTTCAGGCATTTTCAAGGTAGCTCATTATCACATTTTGTCCTTGGAGGGGGGGGGGGGAAGAGGCAACGTGTTGTTTCTTTCTTTCTTTCTTTCTTACTTTAAAAAAAAAAGTTAAATTTGTTGAGTGACATGCAACCGGATGGCGATCTAAGGGCCACACTCCGCTCCATGAGGAATCATGCACACGTTAAAAGAGCTGATAGGATAACATTTCACTGGAATTGTACCTCGTATGTTTTTAGGTGACAGTTGAAAATTGATTGATTAATTGATTTGAATCCAACAATAGTTGATTGTTTTTCTTATTGGTGGTTAAATCCATATCATTCAGCAGGTAAAGTATAGCCTCTGGCAATGAGCTGGAAGACCTGTAGAACTATAGCCTATGGGGAAAATGATGAAAGCTGCATCAGGACAGCCATTCTTGTGTTTCTCTTCCCTAAAATCACCTCAGCTGCTCTGGGAGCTTCATTCTCTGAGTTGGTATGCCAACTAGGTCTGACGTCAGCTACCTTTCATCGTCTCCAGCAGACATCTGCATGTGTGCAATGTGGTGCAGTTAGAATTGTTAGTGCTGCAACCAATGATCATTATAGACTCATCTGTTGATTATTTTGTCAGTGTAATAACTAATCTATAGCCTTTAATGTTATAAGATAGTGAAAAAAGTGTTATAATTTCCCAGGATCTAAAATGACGTCTTTAAATATTTTGTTTTGTTCAACTTAAAGTCCAGGTGTTCAGATAACAATGACATAAAACAGAGACAGGTAGCAAAAACTGGCAGGAGAGAATGTTTGGCAACTATTTGGATCATTAATGATCATTTTGTGGGGGGGTTTTCAAGCAAAAATTAGCATTTGTATAATTATCAGCACAATGTTCATTGCTATTTATTACTGTCTAATCGATATGAGAAGACCTATTTATTCAGAATTCAATGGAAATGACCGCAACGTTTTTAGAAACTACATCTGCATTGTTTAGTAGTTTAAATGATGCTGTATACTGCTGGGCGGGAGGGTTGGTCATGTTGTTTTTGAACTGAGGCGTCATCCTTCTCAACATAGCTCAGTGCTACTCTCTAGTGGATCAACAGAGATATCACTTTTGGGAAGGCGTTTAATATTCAACTTGTGCTCATTATATTTAGCCCCTTCCTTTTTAGTCTTGATCAGTCTTGAATCAGACTGAATATACATATTATTGTGCCTTTATGATGATAGTGGTATCCAATTTATAGTGTAGTCTGCGTTTTATTCTTACTGCCTTAGAATTTTTGAGCCCTTTTTTAACAACTGAAAAACATACCAACATTGTTTAATTAATTCATGCTTTATGACTTGTCTTGATTTTTTGAGAACTGCTTATGAGCACAATTTTGAACTGATGACGTTTCAGAAGTCCCCCAAAGAAAAGGGCCCATTGCTTTAGTTTGAAGCCTGAGGGACGTTTACTGTAAAATATAGTCCTATACAAAGGATTTTCAGATGCTCCTATATGTGTATGATGTTGACAATACTGTTTAAGCAGCACTACCCCTCCAGAATACCAAACATGTCTCTTACTGATATTTTAAAACAATATTTTCATAAGAGGGTTCTGTACATTTATTTCTCTGAAAAAATGTTTTGCCCTCTAAACAGCCTTGTATAATGTACTCGAAAGCAATACTTGAGTAAAAGTATAAGTTTCTCACCAGAATATGACTTTGGTAGAAGTTAAAGTCTCCTTTTAAAAAATCTAAAATTGAAATCTAATATTTACAGTGCTTAGGTATCCACAGCAAATTTCTGATATTAAATGTACTTAAGTGTTAAAAGTAAAAGTAAAAAAAACTTTGATTATGGCCAAAGGTGTGTAACGTTCTCTTCATCACCACTGTTGTCGGGGTGTCACTGAGCGTGCATTATCTTGGCAATTTAGGAGCATTAATTCGCCCAACTTCCTTTTTTTCAGTGTTACACATTTCTTCTGATTGTATTTTGTAGTAACAACTAACTAAGATGCCTAGAGGAAATGTAGTGGAGTAAAAGTATACATTTTATGTTGGAAACGTAGTCAAGTAAAAGTTTCTGGTAATATAACAAAAATACAGATACGTGAAAATTCTACTTAAGTACAGTAGTGAAGTATTTGTACTTTGTTACATTACAGCACTGCATATACTGTAAATACATCTGTTCATAGCTCATATTACATACCAAACATAATGATTTCCTCCTTTGGTGTAATAACAATGCTTAATGGTCATATTTAGTCATCTTCATTAAATGTGCAAGGCCCTTTGTGACATAGGAAAGGGTTACCACTTCAATACTTATTAAGGTATCGGGTTTTATTCAGTTTAGAATAAAATAAAATATGCATATTGAAGAAAAGGTTGATGTTTGCAGTACTTGATTCTGTAAGACTCCAAACAAAGAGGGAGGAACTCTGTGTTGTTCCAGACTCTATGTGATTCATCACGCAGGTCAGGGAACTACCTTATAATTCCACCTAGAGGCTTCTAGTTTGACCCACAATTCTTAGGTTTCCTAACTCCAGCGGGACAAATGTAAAAACGTGTTTGTAAGCTTGTGTCCTGAAAAACCTCTCCCCACTCACTCAACATGACTGAAGAGCACAGAAGCTGACGTGAAGGTTGCTTCAAATTCACTTCCAGTTGTTACAAAGCAAAATCCACTTCTAGAATCACATGACAGCTCAGGAAGCCTGCTCGATAAAGGAACAAAAAGCTTAATACAACGGACTTAACAGTCTTCTATAATATAATATACTCACAGAATGGTTCCAATAACATGTTGCAGGATTTTCTACAACCCACTTCCATATTCATAATGTGCTGGACGGGTAACTTCTAATTTGCCATGAAAATAATTAGGTTGAGTCCGGTTAAGCATTTGAATTTTCTTATGATAAGATTTGGGTCTTGATGACAACGATTTAAATGTCAAACTTCAGAAACTGCCTGTTTTAGCAAAATGTGATCCAAATTTGATTGGTGTATACAAAGACCTCACATACAAACAAAAGCACCTAAAAGAGGTAAACACAACATTTGAAGGGGAAAAAAATGAATAGTTCAAGGCTAGACCACAAAATATGACGTCCACATTTTTTGTCATTTTTAAAGTGAAACAGTCTAGCATTGAGTGTCACAGATTTAACCCCTGGTCCACCTATAGTTTTACTGGCAGAAGGTCAAAGCTCATGCGGTCCACAGTTTCAGATGCTCTGCCTCAGAACTGCTGAGTGGCTTTGTTCCCTTTGTCCCTCCTGCAATTTAAGTCCTTCTTCAATGTATTTTTAACCAGGGGAAATGTTACCCAGCTCCATTAATCATCTCCTGCAGAGTGCACCTGCAGTTCAGCCTGTCTTGTTCTGTCTGGTGGAGAGGAAAGAATCACATTAGAGTTGAACTTATTTGGCTTAATAGGTTGAGATATTGTGTCCTCATGAGGAGATCAACGCTGCTTTTACTTTACTTTACTCATCTCATCAAGAATGCTGAAAGCTGTTACACAACATTAATTACCAGGACATGTGTTCACATTTATTTCAAAATTTAGGACCATGTATTTCTTTCAAAAATCTCTTTTCTTGACGGTGTCCCTTTGTTTCATGTAGAGCTGGGTATTAAAATACCAAAAGCTGGTATTAAAGCTGAACTTCTTCCCTTTCTCAGAGTCTTGTGCTCTCTCGCCCCTCTCCTCTCTCCTCCGCTCAATACCTCTGCTACAAGTCTCCATGTCTCTCTCTATCTGGCTGTTTGTCTGTGTGTCTCTTTCTCTCTCTGTCTCTCTATCTCTCTCTCTCGCTCTGTCTCTGTCTCTGTCTCTTTCTCTCACCCCCCAACCGGTCGAGGCAGATGCCCCCCCACCCTGAGCCATGGTTCTTCTCGAGGTTTCTGCCTCTTAAAGGAAGTGTTTCCTTGCCTCTGTGGCCTGGTGCTTGCTCTTGGTGGGAACAGCTGGGTTTCTGTGAACAACATCGCAGACTACGGTCTACACCTGCTCTTGTATGAAAAGCGCAATGAAATACCTGTTTCTGTGATTTAGCGCTATCTAAATTAAATTGAATTGAATTGAATTTATCAATATTTCCGCCTCAATGGAAGGGCGTCCGCTCGACTGAGCGCTTTTGCATCTTTTAGCTCAATGTTTTGGTTTGCCGGTCTGCAAACTGTACTCTCATTAATCTTGTTTCCAGGTGCAGCAGGCAGGGCGGCTGTTTTCAGCAAGAAGCTGGGATAGGCAGAACGCAGTATTAAGAAAGAGATATAAAGGTGTGTGTGTGTGTGTGTGTGTGTGTGTGAGAGTGGGAGAGATGCTTGATGTGCCTACTTGAGTGCTGCACAGGGGTAAGCAGGGATGCAGTCTGCTGAGGGATCCTGGTCATTGAAGAAATTAGTGGACAGAACGTGCATATGAGCTTGAATTCACACTACAGACGCAGGAAAACAATCCGCTCCGCAGCCGGTCCTCTCTGATACTACAGCTGCAGGCACATATGAGGAGTCCAGGATCATGCTCAGTTGAAGCTGGGGGGAGGGGTAGAGGGGACCCCGGGCTTCCCCTCTCCTCTCCTCGCTGTCCGCATCATGCCAACATTCCCGACGTGAGGAGTGATGCCTCCAATGATGAAAGGGATTTTCCTGGCTCAGAATGAGCCTTGGGAGGAGGGGGAGGGGGGGCGGACTACTCACGGCAGGAAGCATGAATGGTCCATATACAGCAAAGGCAAATCCGTTTTACCTTATGTGACCGTAATCTATGCATTTTCCTGTTATTTTTTTCAATTTGATAAACAGAAATGTATATTATGCTTGAGTTAATGAAACCCTAAATAACAAAATTATTTAAGTAAGCCACCAGGAGTCCAGTTCAGACTCTGGAGATAAATCTCAGATTAGCTCTTAATATTCAAATTTATGTTCAGTTTCAACGGTTGTTTGGTAAATTGCTCTTAAACACATTAAGAGAGGATTTAAATAGCTATTTAAATGAGCTTTTATTCTCATTCTATGCAGGAAACCCCTGGGTCAGCAGTGTGTGCCAGCAGAGGTGCCGCTTGTCGTCCTTGAACTTGAAGGGAAGAGGGGAAGGAAGTGTTCAAGGCCGGTGCAGTTATCCCCAGCTCGGCTCATTTTTCCTCTTGCTCTGATGGTATTTTTATGTGGTACAGTATTTGCCTTAAAACTGTAACTCAGTGCTGCCAAAAATAGAAACCATGAGACATATTGCCATTCATTTCTCAGGGTGCCATTTATCCATCTGCTCTTCAGAGAACATGTAATGGCACTCTTGAGGCTATTCATGAAGTTAATTCTTCTACGTCAAGACTCTGTGTTCGGGGCTTTCAGTGTGAGAAAGAAAAGCCCAGAAAGCATGTCAGAGAGAGCATTCTTCCCCCCACCCACCCTTTTTTGCATTGGAGGGAAGATGTACTAAAGCTACCAATGAAGCCAGTTTCATTCAGGCAACATGGAAAACATTTCCCAGGTGTGGATTTGTGAAACGGGGAAGAACATAATTCACGTTACACTTTTTCTACCCACTAATTCATTTTTTTACTAATGCAGCTGACTGCTGGAACATGAAAAGTGCTTTGTCATCTTGCTGTAACTTTACCTGAAAATATCCCAGCGGCACCAGAGACAGCAGGTGTGATGTCACTGCCGAGCCTCCTCCCACTGCTGCCCCTGTAGAGATGGTCGCCGTAGCAACCAAATGAGGCTGAGCGAAAGATTCACCCAGCTACAGTGAAAATGCTGACTTTGGACATTTTCTGTGCTTTTCGGCGCTTTGAAAGAGTGTGATCATCTTTACCTTGAGGGAGGATTAATATTTGAGGGAAAAGTCAGATGGGTTTGGTGATGAGGCAATGTGGTCCTGGTAACTGTCCAGCCGTGGCTCATCCTTCAGGTCTCCTGTGTGTGTGAGAGAGAGAAAGAGAGAGAGAGAGAGAGAGAGAGAGAGCAGACTGCTGCATGAGGCTGTTGGAAATATTGGGGTTCCTCTAGTCCCCGGCAAACAAAAAGCTGAGGATTGCATCATCACAGTGACACAGTAGCTGTTACTGTATATCTCATAATGTACCTCTGTACATCATATTCTTCCACCACGGTGGTAAAGCAGACCTGAAGATGCTTAGTGCTCGTCCTTTTAATGCCAAATTATTTGTTGCACTTTCTAAAACATGAAAGAGGAGCAATATCCAGGATTTGCTACACTTTTCAGGCAGACGGTCAAAGCTTCAAGTCAGACACAATCAGCTTCATTGTTCTTCTCTCACCCTCATATCAAAGATATCATATTTCCAATATGACCTGTGTGTAATTTAACCTAAGTGTTCTTGAAGCAAGCACTCCCCATGACTTGAGTTTCTCACTCATACAGATACATCGTGTAGCAAAGCAGAAGGGTATCCCTGCAACATTGACACTTACTCACTCACTCACTGACTCATCGTTCTTCCCTTCAGCATCAGTATCGCTCACTGAATTCAATTAAGTCACAATTTTGTTGTCATTTTGTCAGTACAAATGAAGAAGCTGTATAGTAAAGTGTGGGTTTGTTTCAGCCAAATGATGCATGCTGTAACTGTTGACTTGCAGACCAGCAGCATGTGTACACAGACTGTTATCTTGTGGAAAATGTCCACAGGTAGGGACTGGTATTCTGCCAACCTACGAGTTTAGATAGTAAGCTAGTGCAGCGGGTGTGTCCGGACTTGTGAGGTTATCTGGGTAAGTGAGATGCAGCTTGGCAGCATACTGCAGCAGCAGTGTCCTTGTGTCTCTCCTGGTTTCTGGCTCTTTTCCAGTGTCTGCTCTCATCCTTCTGGTCCTCGATCTGATGAGCACGTCTCTCTCCCTTTTTTCTTCTCCTCTCTCTCTTTGCACAGTGCGCTGTCTTCCCATTCCCTCCCTATATTTATCTCCATCCCATCCTGTCTCTGCCTCAGATGTACTGTTAGCTCCAGGGACACAGAGAAGGACACAGGGAGCTGCATTGCTATACTGTATCTGTGTACCTGAGCCACTCTTTTTTATTTCTTGCCTCCCCGCCCCGAGCCCGGTCCTGTCGGCTGTATGTCCTGTATGGGCGGCCTCTTCTGCAGGGCACCAGAGTTCCTCTCTCCTGAGCAGTGATACTGCAATGACTCATTTCCCAGAGGGTCACAACAATTGAGGTTTTGTGGGGATGCATGGGGGGGGGGGGGGGGGGAGTTAGCACTAAGGTTGTGGGATTGTCAGATACTCAGAAAAAAGCATGGTGGGAAATACAAATTTGTCACAATATTTAAGATGAGATCATTTTACAATAAGATTCTCATTGAATATGTTGATGAATTTTCATTAGAGAAGTATATAATGAGGAAATATACAAAGGTGAAAGTTGCCTTATTATATCTAGAAGCAGAAAATCTGTTTTAGTGCAGCAGTAAATAAAAGAGTAGACATGATATGGAGAGTTAATCTGTTCCGTCTCATCATATTATATCGGCCAGGGAGTTCGCTGGTAACAGTAAGTGGCGTGTGTGTGTGTGTGTGTGTGTGTGTGTGTGTGTGTGTGTGTGTGTGTGTGTGTGTGTGTGTGTGTGTGTGTGTGTGTGTGTGTGTGTGTGTGTGTGTGTGTGTGTGTGTGTGTGTGTGTGTGTGTGTGTGTGTGTGTGTGTGTGTGTGTGTGTGTGTGTGTGTGTAACCTGTGGCTGCTGCAATGCAGTATCACATAGCAAGGAGACATCCAGTGTTTCTACAAAGAGCGCTGCCCTCCAGGGACCGGGTTGAACAGCACTGCCACGTGTCCTTGATGAACCTGGGGACTTTGGATACTGCTAATTTTGCAGTGATTTTCTAGCAAAAAACTTTTATAAAAAAATAAAAAGATTTTTTTAAGGAATACCGTAGAAGGGAGTGTGAATTTTTGTACAAAAAGGAGTTCTTCAGGCAAGCTTGGGCAGAGTATAGTCTGCCATATTAAAACACTTTACTTATTTTTTGATCAAATAGTATTTACGCGCCTGTCTGTGTTTAGACATTGAACAATTGAGAATGTTGACTTCTTTTGCATAATACATTTTTTAATTAATAAATAAAATCAAAAATGATAATTTATGGTATTGTTTAGCTGATGGTACCAAAGCTCAGCTCCAATATAGGTACTAGTCATGGCCAGATGAACCTGTTTAGGGGGCTTTACTGTTGGGCTTGTACTGACCCCCCATCCTGCCATCCGCTGTGCAATGTGCAGAATGTAACTTTGGTCCTCTTATCATGGAAAAGTACTTCATTTGTGTGTGTTTTTACTTGTTTTTACCCACTTTACCCAGTTGGCAATGCAGCCTTGGCACTAGTATTGAAATATTTCAAATAAAAGCTTGCATCAACTGTCTGGTCAGATTCATAGTTTACTTACTTTTTTAACTGGTAGTTCTTGGCCGAGATCAAAATTTAGCAAATTAGAGGCATCCTTCACATTTCCTGTGTCTCTACTACTAGTAGTTATTCAATAAAAAGGCCAGAATGCCAAAATGTTTGACCAATTTGAGACTATTCTTGGAGGAAAAACATGTTTATGTGTTTTAAAGGAAGGCATTGTAAAATGTAAACTCAGGTATCATATGGATACTAAGAAAACTTGAATCTAATGACCCTTCAGTTTCTCAGTCTTCATGTTCCTTTTCTCTCCTTTCTGTTCCTGCGCCAAAACATTAGATTGAAACAAGCCCCGAAATCAATACCTCTTGGAAACAAATTCACTGTTGTCACCCTCATCTAAACAATCAATCATTTTCACGTTCCCATGGGATTAGAACATGTACAGTATTCTCTTTTAATTAAAGCAGGCCAGCTAATGCAAAGTGAACGGAGCTTTAGGGTCTGCATTAACAGTCTTTGTAATAGGCCCCCGTCTCATAAATAATGGCTGTGCTGCCATGAGGAACTGGGAAAGCCATTGAGAGATAGTGAGAGCCAGAGTAAGGCTGATCTCCTTTTTTCATTATGACACATTCCAAAAAGACGTGTCAATGAAAGGCTACATCAGCAACCCGGCATCACAGCACTGAATCTAACTTGTACTGCATGCAGTGTTGGTTGGTAACGTTACTAGTTTAATTACCTTTCAATGGCGTTGGTGTTTTCTACATCAAATAGCTTTTATGTATGTTAGCTGTTTTATCGATCAAGTAGTGCAGTAACGCGGCCACACAAGCTAGATTTTCTCTAGCGTTTGTGAAGGCACGTGATGCGAGGCAAGTGATGGCACTGCCATACATGGGTGTGTAGGCCTATGTGTAGCGTGAGTTACATGGATGTATAAAATTTAGCTTCGAAGTAGGAAACTACTTTTGCCATGTTGCTGTAGCTTAGCATGCTAACGGTAGCTTTAGTGTAGTGAAGCTCCATTAAATGTCAGTAACTGGTACTGGTCAGTAACTCACTAAACTGTCCAAGTAGCCTGGCCAACACTGGTAGTAAGCAATATGATAGTCGTATATCGTCAATGTTTCATTTCCAGAATTATTCCGCTGTCGCCGAAAATTTTGGCCGGATGTCCGTCACCTTCCGCTTTCTTTGTGTTTGCAATTTCTTGTGGATTTATGAGGATAACGTAATATGATAACGTAATATTAGTTTTATAAACAAACGAACGAAGCCACTGACAGTGTCTACAAGCTATACACAAGGTTGTGTTACTACCGAGCCAAGCAGCCAAGGAGATCACATTTCAATAGCGGTAAGTTCATGTGTTTTTGAGGCTGACAAGACAATATCTGGCTGAGTTAGTCTAAAAGAAAACAAAAACTGCAACAGCGATGAAGAAACATTTTGGATTTTAAGCCGACAAAAGGTGTGCCTGGTGCATCCTCGATCATAGCTCCTCGGAGATCCCTCCTCCTTCTGAGCGAGGAGCTATCAAACAAGAGTTGGGACCTAGCGGGAGTGGCTGCTGACTTAAGTGCAACACCGAGTGCTAAAATGTGGTGTTCCGGTCGAGTGTTTGGCTGAATCTCACACAGGTTTCAAGTATCCAAGTGTGTGGCAGCAGACAGACAGAAGGGGATGAAGTGGGCGCCGTGGTGGTCTCCTGACTGGCAGAAGTAACCTTGGCAAAGCAGAGTCTCACACAAATCAGTCTGCTCGCCTCCCTCCACCCCCGTTTTTCCTTGTTCACCTCCTCCGTCGCAGCCAAGGGATTCCCGCTTACCTTTGGCTCCTCTGACGGACCTTTCTGGCCACAGTGCATTCATTGCCAGCTTCAGTATTGATAGCAGGGAGGGGATTTACTATCGATCACTTGTTTTTCTTTCTGAGTATAGCAGAGCACAGTGATGGAGGTTTTGCTCTATTTTTGTCACCGTCTTATCTATTATTGATGAAGCTCTGTTGCCAGGAAAGGTTACAAACATAACTGCTGTAACAAGAGTTATGTTATTGCCTCTGTATGTTCTGAAAAATCAACAATAAAGCTTGGAATAGACCTCTGAATGACAGACGTCCCCACAGACATGCACTGTTTGTGGGACAATGCTATAGAATAATCACACCTAAGTATTTAAAAAAAACAACCAGAAATAGTCAAGTTACAGTGCTTGTCTGTTAAGACAGTTATTGTGTTACTCAACCTTGTCTCATCTTGTTAAATGCTTATCAGCCGATGCCTGGCATAGCAATTTGAGGAAGAAAATGAAACCATCTGACCAACAAGGGGACTGCTGAACGGTGCTGGAGATGTGTTGCCCTTTAAATTGCCCACACTGCAGATAAGGTAAGGAGTGGTAGGCTCCAGTGCGGATGGAGAGCGCGTTTTTTCGCCCTTGCCTTCTCCATCACCAGCACTTCTATTGGTATGCACAACAGTGCCCGAATGCAGGTTTGACTAAGCTTTAAAGCCTAGGCTACACGAGCGACCACTGCTGACTTACAGAAATCTTTCACACACAAAACTTCACCTCCTGCCGAGGTGAGACCATGCACAACCAATAAAATCCACTTTAAATTCAGGCATGTGTGGGGGTGTTTGCGCGCGGGGCTGTGACTCAGTGTAGGCTAATTGCCTAATCTTATAGCCCACTACATAGGGCGAATCTTTAATGCATGTCGTCTTATGTCAGTGTCTGAAGACCCTGCTCTGCTCTCCATGGAGGCTATGAGGAGGAGACTCCCAGAACTGTCGGTGCACTAAACGCTGGGACGCACTTGACTCCGCAGGAGCGGATCTGCAGCGCAGACACTGGCTGTTGTGTCATGTGGCGTGCGCACGCCCTAGATAAGAAACAAACGTGTAAACATGCTTGAGTGTCGGAAGATTTATTCACACACCGACATGGAAAGAGGACTTATTATTGATGCATATGGCCCAGAACGCATCTAATTATTAAATCTGGCTAATAAGATGTATCTATTAGATACCTATTAGCTCTCTTTCCTCCTCCTCGCCTTCTCCCTCCCTTTGCAGATGTTGCCTCTCGATCTGAGCATCTTATCAGGACCATTTACCTTTGCGGCTGTCTGCAGCCACAGCTCACCACATAGTCACGCTGGCGTGGAGGGGAGCAGCGGAGGCACATCATTCTGCTGATCCCAGCACCTTTGCTTATCAAGGGAAGCACCAGCACCTCCTTGATCGGTTCCCTCCTCCTCTTTTTTTTTTTGCCGATCACCATCCCACGACAGCCAAACCGGAGGAAAGTAATTGGGGAGGGGGAAGCGAGGACACACCCGCACATACTGTAGGCTACCCGGTGTACACGGCGAGGATGCTGCTGGAGACAACATGAGGTGAATATCATCTACTGCCCCAAATTTGGATTTTTTTTCTCAACCAGCTCTGAAGACAGAAGACCTGATCTTCGTGGCTGGTTATTCACCTTCCTCGTGTTCAGGAGGAGCATCAACTCACATCACATATGAAAAAGATGTCTGCAGGTATGAATATCCAGATAAAGCAGCTTAACTATCATCTCCGATTGTGATTATATGTGTCTAAAAGTCTTGGTATTGAACTGATTTGCACCTGACTGGAAAACGTGATAATAGGCAATACGCCTGCAGCTATAGATTTTTTGTTTCGTAAGGATTTTATTTATTAAAACTGTGCTCCCACTCTGTGAGTGGAGGTGAAAGATGAGAAACAGTTTTTCTCTTGGAACCTATTTCCTTCTATGGATCAATTATTTAGAGCTGTTTTTGAATATTTCAGAGACGGGCACCATTTCAAGACTAAAATGCTCCAACAAAACTAAACTGAAGTCAGTTAATATGAGGCATGTGTCTGTGGGCTTGTTTGGTACAGCATGTAAATCGTAAGGGTCTCGTACATTAGTGTTTAGACTGCAGTGGTTTTCTATGATATTCAGGGTGCTGTTTGGATTAAATTTGGTGCCTGCTGCGTTGCCATATTCATGCATGGCCTCAAAGCAAAAAGGTAGTCTCATTCATATCAGTGTGTTTTGTCCAATGCAGCAGATCAGTGTCCTAATTTATGAGCGTCTGTATGTTTTTACATGCCAGTTAGTCAGTGAGCATGCATTCAAGTCATTTGTATGCATTGTGGATGGCTTGTATGCATATTAATTTGCCCGAGTCAGGAGCAGGAGTGTCATCATCAAGTTTCAAGGCTGATTCATTATTGCATCGATTGCCTTCTCACGACAGTATAACTTTACATAACTTGGATCAAATCTACTGACATTGTTGCGAAGGGTGGCTTCATTTCCAACTCTTTTCACTTGTTTAACGCAAATTCCTAGAAGTATTGAGTGTTGAATCATGTCTCCGGTTAACCTGACCTTGCTGTCTGTCTTTGCTTCATCTTCCCTCCCTGCAGTCAGATCCTAGGTGACATCCTGTGGCCGTCAGGTCTTTACGGCGTTGAGCCCCCACCCTCTCCTGCCCCCCGCCTGCAGTTCTCCAGGCTGCAGGACCCAGACTCACTGAAAAGTGCAGGCCTCCTCCCCCTGCAGAATGACTGTTGCCACAGGCGACCCCTCTGACGAGGCGGCTACACACCCGGGGCAGGACTACGATCCGGAGGGCGACCATGAGTGTTGTGAAAGGGTGGTCATCAACATCTCAGGGCTGCGCTTTGAGACTCAACTCAAAACCCTCTCCCAGTTCCCAGAGACTCTGCTGGGGGACCCCAAAAAGAGGATGCGGTACTTTGACCCACTAAGGAACGAGTACTTTTTCGACAGGAACAGACCCAGCTTTGATGCCATATTGTATTATTACCAATCAGGGGGCCGGCTAAGAAGGCCGGTCAACGTCACCCTTGATATTTTCTCAGAGGAGATTCGCTTCTACGAGCTGGGTGACGAGGCCATCGAGATATTCAGAGAAGATGAGGGTTTCATCAAGGAGGAGGAGCGGCCTCTTCCTGATAATGAGTTTCAGAGACAGGTGTGGCTGCTTTTTGAGTACCCAGAGAGCTCAGGTCCTGCTAGGATTATTGCCATAATCTCTGTCATGGTCATCCTGATATCTATTGTCAGTTTCTGCTTGGAGACCCTCCCAATTTTCCGCAATGATGATGACAATATGCACAAGTCTCACTCGAAAGTCTATTCACCTGAGACCAATACCACAACCATCAGCTATACATCCACCTACTTCACTGATCCCTTCTTCATCTTGGAGACTCTCTGCATTATATGGTTCTCCTTTGAGTTTCTAGTGCGCTTCTTTGCCTGCCCCAGCAAAGCAGGCTTTTTTGGTAACATAATGAACATCATAGATATTGTTGCTATCATCCCTTACTTCATCACTCTTGGCACAGAGCTCGCAGAAAAGCCAGATGATGGTCAAGCAGGTCAGCAAGCCATGTCTTTAGCCATTCTCAGGGTCATCCGCTTAGTGCGAGTGTTTAGGATTTTCAAGCTCTCACGTCACTCCAAGGGGCTTCAGATTTTGGGTCAGACCCTAAAAGCCAGCATGCGAGAGCTCGGTTTGCTTATTTTCTTCCTCTTCATAGGGGTCATCCTTTTCTCAAGCGCCGTCTACTTTGCTGAAGCAGACGAGCCCGAGTCACAGTTTGAGAGCATCCCAGATGCGTTTTGGTGGGCTGTGGTGTCCATGACAACAGTCGGTTATGGTGACATGGTCCCAACTACAATCGGTGGCAAGATCGTGGGCTCCCTCTGTGCCATTGCGGGTGTGCTGACCATCGCCTTGCCCGTGCCTGTCATTGTGTCCAACTTCAACTACTTCTATCACCGCGAGACTGAGGGTGAAGAGCAGGCGCAGTACCTACAGGTCAACGTGCCCAAAGCCGATTCAGCTGAGGAGCTGAAGAAGAGCCGTAGCGGCTCCACCATCAGTAAATCGGACTATATGGAGATCCAGGAGGCTGTAAACAACAGCCGCGAGGACTTTCAGGAGGAGAACCTTAAGACGGCCAACTGTACGCTGGCCAACACAAACTATGTAAACATCACTAAAATGCTCACAGATGTGTAGTCAGCTGCTATTTTCCTTCGGACACAGCCAGGAAATGTGGAGCAACTGGACGGGACATGTGTACAGCCTCCAACCTCACGTGTGCTGGAAATATCAAGGCAATAGAAATAAGGATGTTGATGACGATAGACAGCAAAGAAAAAGAAATATTACAGGGACCATCCGCTTGCTCCTAGCTCATCCTGTCATCACTTCTCACAACTTGCCCTTAAACTTCCTGAAAACTGTCAAACAGAGTGACATTTCAAAATCTGCATTTCTGCATGGAGTTGGCTTTTTGTGTGTCTGTGTGTGGCTGTCTAAAAATGTCCTGCTCACAACAGTAGCCAACAGTAGTGCACAAAAATGGGAAAATACAGCAAGTTTAAAAAAAGAAAAAGAAAAGATGTATTGCTTTCAAAATGATAAAAAAAAGCAACACAACACAAGCCCTGCTATATACCCCTCGGTCCCTCATTTCCCAAGGCACACTGCTCTGCCATGTAATTTCTGAAGAGTCGTCCTCGCTCGCTACACATGCTGCTTCCTGGAGCCAATGTAACAAAACTGTCATTTACTCACACCATTTAGAAATAAGAGGATGTGTGAGCGTGAAGCAAGCTCACTCCAACGCTGAAATGGCCTGTGGGTGACTTGTGACTAAGGTGGTGGTTTAGTACACCATGTTATTACAAGGATGAATGACAGCCGTCGGCGCTTAGCTTATGGTTCGACACCTTTTTTTCCCAGCAGACATCAGTATCTGATGAATGACTGAGAATGGCCTTGACTTTTCACTGCTTTGGTCTTACATGTACTGTATGTATTGCAATGCAAGCTTTCCCCCTTCCATTCACCCAAAACTGGTCTTACTGCAGAGCTTTGAAGACCACTTGAATGTTTCTTCTCGATTTGTTTTGTTGTTTGACACGGACAGACGCACGCACGCACGCCGTACCAATTCCAATAGATAGGTAGGTTAACTGTGACTTAACTGATAGTCGGTAGGTGCTGTTAGTAGTAAACATAGACAGTAGATTAATGCATGACATTTTTATCTGAATGAGAATTTCCACTCGTTTCTCCACTGCCACTTGCTTCATTACAACACTGTATATTTGTCTGTACACTGCCTTCTATACAAATCCACACTTTAAAAAGGATGCCTGCAGGTAACTGATAACAGAACCTAAAGCTGTATGTTAGAGGATTTTTCTAAGGATTGATCACCATGCCAAATCCTACACTTATCAGGATGCGGTGTCCTCATCGATATTAACATTCCATGTAGAAGTCATTGCGTTAATGTTTTTCCAGGTCGCTGTAAACAGCTGGGCTGGGAGCTCAGGCGTAAACTCACATTCTAGTTTTGGACATGATTCCAGAAGCAGATGTGATAGACTTGCAATGCTGTCTGGTTCACAGTTTGTCACACGATCACGTCCTCATGATCAAAATAGCAACTTTTAAGGACTTGTGTAGGCTAAAGAATAATGCTTTCCCCCCAAAGCCTTTTCATCTGGATTTACACTAGTGTTGCATGACCTCAAAAACATTCCTAGAAGCATGCATTTAAGGTCAAAGAAAAAAAGTACAATTACTACAATAGATATATGTATTTCTTATATATACATGTATATATATAATATATGTATACAGGCAGGACACATATACAGTACACATATACCTTTATTGGAGAATTAAAAAACTTTAAATAGCAATGTTTAAGAGAAAGCAAGAGCCTTTCCACAATGTGCAAATCATTGCCATGTTTTTAGTTTTAATGACAATAATAATTGTTCTGAGCACAGTTTCTATTTTCTCCTGTTTTAAAAGCCTGTTGAGAGTGCTAAAGGACACACTCTTACTTGCCATTTCAAAAGCATATTCTTTGCTAGAGAGTTTCCAGCAAACCTGACACACGTTTAAATACAAAAGGTTTGCTTCACTTAGTATAAAAATGCCTTCTGTGAACTAAGTGTTGAAAGGCAGGGCAAAACTGTATCATCCCTAACCAGTCTTATATCAGAACGATTTATGTTGCCGTTAAAATGGTCCGAATTGAAATGGAGTCTGGCTTTCCTCTAAGAAAGTCTTTGATGCCAGAAGCTCAATCTGTCTTTAAGAGTTGGCATCAGTTGTGAATTAGGTTCTGATTTTAGGATTGTGTCCAGCTGAGATTAACCCACATTTGCTCAACACTGCCAAGGAACATTCAAAGGCAGTAACGTCAATATGGGAAGTGTTTAATTAGCAGCAGTGTAGCAGATATTGGCTAACCTAGGGGTCCTCCGACTTCACTCCAGAGTCTCTTGCCTTTCTTCATCTTTTCACAGATGTCTAAGGTAATTAGAAAGGTGATGGATTATCTGTAGCAAGAATTGTCTAAAAGAATTTTGTCATGCCAGGATGTACATCTTTATTCTTAGGGTCTCATTCTGCTCACTACAGTACTTTAACCTGCAGTAGCAAAATGTTTTTAAGCCATCGCTGCCAATATATGCTCAGGATGCCTCGTCCGACTGCCTGACATGAGGCTTCTGATGTCTCTCTGTCCAGATTTGTGTCCGCTTTCATGTATCTCAAAAGGATTTTTAGAGAATCTTGGTGAATAATCTGGAGCAGTTATATATGTTGCTTTCCCAAAAGTAGCATTAAGGTTGAAATGTTAAAATGGTCCGTAACTCGAGGTAGGACCAGTTTAAATAGTTGTTTAGCAATATTCCCATAATCCTTTGGTGGAGGGGTCTGTGTGGAGAACATGTGTTTGTTAAAAAAAGAATGAAGCTTAATGGAACTCCACAGTCCAACCAAGATCTAATTGATCATCCTTTAAGTATTGATGTGGGTGTGTTGATGCACGGCTATGTAGGAGGTGTGTGTGCGTGTGTCTGCGCGCGTGTGTGCGTCCGTGTGTGCGTGCGTGTGTGCGTGCCTGTTAAGAGAGAGCCACTGAATGTCATGGTCTTGGTTGTACAGCTACATTTATGCAAGAGCCATTTGAATATATCGGTATATGTGTAAAAAAACATATTCGTCTATGCATGCAAATGCATTGTATCTTAATGTCTTCATTCCATTTTTTGCACATATATTTAGGATAAATGTTGCAGACACATGCAACATTTATCTGTTATGTTTGAAATTGGGCACGTCACTGTACCTCAGCCACAATCACTGTAGCAACTTATAGACTCTTAGAGTTCACAATGTTCTAGTTGAATAATGACAGCTATTTCTGCTTAAAGCACAAAGACGAGTAGAATCATCCTCATCTGTATACCTGCAGATTTAATCTGTGAAATGTTTTTATTCAGTGGAAACAAAGTCAATTCAAATGATGTTGTATTGCTTGATAAAGAGCACCACCGCCTCTAAAAATGAAAAGAAAAAAAAAGTCATCTCTCATGCTGAGGGACCCACCAGCAAATTCCCTCCCTGAGAAGGGTGCCCAACAGTGAATACACTGAGAAATCTATGCAGAGAATGATTATTAGCTGGTAGTTGAGAAGGTTTACATACACATTTTATTTCTGTTTTATTCCGGCACCAATTACATGTTGATCCTGAGAGCTGACAGCGCATTTGAAACAAACCTTTCAAGAAGAAGAAGACTTTGCAATATTCTGCTGCTGTACGTCAAACACTCACACGTTGGCTGAATGGGACTCTGAGCTTTCTGAATTTGTGTTTGTTTGAGCTGCGATGTCAGCTCTTTGAGGCAAGGCTCCTACATAACAAACACTCATACATGGAGGAAACAAGGTGATCAATATGCAATCTGTATGCATGTGTGTGTTTGAGGATGAACCTTTTCTTTTTGTTTGACCCCCAGAGCCTGACAGTGTGGCATTCACTGAAACAATATGTACAGTTGTTCATCCTCCTCCATATCATAGAGGCCTGAAAACATCCATCAATGATGATACAGTGGATAATGGATTTTCTTTCTATGAAATGAAATGTGAGAGAATAATGTACATAATAACTAATGGATGATGGAGCAAAAACCATGTACTATATACTGTATGTGAAGTCTGGATTTAAAACGTAGTATTATCTGCACTTTACAAGACCAAAAGGACAATCTATGGACAAGAAAATGTCAAATTAAAAAAGCATATAATCCTTCCTAATGATCATAACCCTGACAAAGTACTGTCAATAATGAAGCAAATAATAATTCAACTGAAATGTTGTGGTCAGTGTGTTTATTGTGTCACTGTTTTCACTAAAATTCATATGAATAATGTGTGTGAAAAAGGATTTTTAGTATGAAGAGTTGTTTTTCCAAAGGTTTCTCCAGCCTTCTTCCCTCCCATCACGTTGTTCACAATATATTTGGTCAGCAAATGATTTGAGGAGCTAATTTTAGCCGAAGAGCATCTACACTGATACAAAATGTCGTGAATCGATCAGAGACCTCTTTGTTGCTATTCTTAGGACATCCAGCGTCTTTGTAGCCACGGGCAGTGGAGGACATTTTCAAACGCCTCCTGATATCTTCAGCTTCTTCTTCCCTTTAAGTGCACAGTATATGCTCCCTGCAGTGAAAAGAGAGAGCAGGATGTTCTATTAATAGCCTTTTTGTTGGAGAAAGAGATGGGAGCAGGAGAAGGAGGAGGAGGATGAACGTGAGCAGAGGTGGAGACATAAAGAAGGCTGGAAAATTCTTTCAAAAATCTTTTTACAATGAAGCAGCACCGTAACAAAAAAGGACACATTTTTTGTTTTGTTTCTTATAGGTGCTTATTGTAATTTTTCTATTTTGTTTCTTTTAGATCCATACATTCTGCTACTGCAATTTGACATAATACAAGCAGCTGTATTTTAGTCTACTGTACACTGCTTTGTTCTTAGTGCATATTATTTCTTCTCTACATCTGTCACATCTAACACCTGCACACTCTTTCTTGGTAACTGCTGTCTTGTCTTGTGCTATCTTTAGTCCGCTGGTGGTTTAACTACAGCTGTGCATTGCGAGCTGGAACACTTGGGGCCTCGGTGCTGTAGCTACATCTCTGCTGTTGTCAGTAGTTCTGTTTTGATCCAGCGATGCAGTGCAGCACTCTGCGGCTCGCTCTGCTGAAACCAGGGCAAACGTGGGAGAAGCAGGCGGGATGGTGCTGCACAGGCAGCTGGAACACAGGCCTGCTGCAGGTGGCCACTGCTGCCTGTTGTTGTTATTGTTGTTATGGAGAAATGTGTGTGTGTGCGTGTGTGTGTTGTTTGTCAGGGATGGTAGCATGCCCACAGGAGCATGGTTGAGCAGTCACCCAGGCTTGCACTGTGCTTACCATCTTGTAATTAGCAGGCAAGCACTGTGGGACTAGCTGTTAATCCAACAGGGCTGCCCTGGCACTGGAACACACCCCCTTATTAGGAGGTGTTCGTCTTTTTACACTCGTTAACTTCTGCCCTGAAGTCAGCCACCACTCATCACTTGATAAGTCCTGCAGCGAGCCTGTTGAGTTTACATGGCTGCTTCAGCATTGACAGGGTTCTAGTTGTTTGGTTTGAAGTGAAAGTTAAAATCATGGAGGTAGGTGTGCAAGTGTGTTTGGAACCTTGTTTGTTCAGTGATGAGGAAAAATGAAGAAGAAAGCATTAGTGCCATCTAGGGGCGTTGCTGCCAAAGTGACAGTGTGTGACACAGGGCAAGGCAACTTTATAGCACATTTCAGCAATAATGCAATTCAAAGTGCTTTACATAAAACGTTAAAAAAGCAGTTAAAACATTAATTAAAGAGAAAAAAATAGATTAAGGCGGGTAAAAATACAAGAATGGAAGTTATAGTGCAGTATGAGAAATGAGCAATGACTTGATTTAATGTAAAGCACCGTCAAACAGAATAGTCTTCTGCCTTGATTTAAAAAAAAGCGGACTTCCAGGTTTCTGGGAGTTTGTTCCCAAAATGTGGTGCATAAAAAGTTGTTCTCCTTCACCAGTCAATGCTTCAGACAAGATGTTTGTTAAGAGTATACTGAAAGAAGTATTCTGAATCTTAACTTGGGTAGAAGTGACAGTACAATAATCCAAATCTACAACTAAAAGTCCTGCACTCAAAATCCTGCTTAAAACTTTTTGATATGAATGAATGTCCGTTAGATTCAAGCCATTGCCAAATGAGTTGCTACAAAGCTAATTAAGACTATCAGCTACAATTAACTCAATTACAATTAACAAAGAAGTGCTGCTGCACAAATCTATATGAATAGTTTTTTGCTATGTTTGTGAAATATTCTATATCTTTACCTATTTAGGCCTCTAACTATTATTTAAATGAAACAGAAGCTTAAAGAGAAAACAACTCATAGAAAAATAAAATGTTACAAGGGGCCCTCTACTAGACACTGCTTTTTTCACAAGAGAAAAGGTTTGGAACCACTATAGTTTAATCAGGCTTTTTGAAAGCTTATACTGTATGATTTTATGTAAAAGTCTTAATCTGAAAAGTAACTAGTAGCTGCAGTCAAATACTGCTGCTATAAACTGCTACAAAACTGTTACAAAGTAACATCCAATAAAATTACTCAGTATTAAAGTAAAGTACCTCTATATTGTACTTAAGTAGGTTCTAGTATGTGAGTGACCTTTGACTGTTGCTTCACCTAAAAACCATCAGGATATGTTGTGCATAAATAAACAGGTTTTCATTGGTCTAATCCAGGTGTTCCCAAACCTTTTCAGCTCAAGACCCAAAGAGAAATTTGGTGTCTGCCCGGGACCCAAACTTAACAAAAATACGTTATAAATTGCCATGACATCTGAATTTATAAACTACTGACAAAGAACACAACAGACCATGAATAGGTCATGCATATGAAATGTATTGCATTGCACCTCTCTACATAAACGCATCATTTCAAATGGCTTCAAACTAAAAAAAACTATTAATTCACATATCATAGCCTTGTTATGCATTTTACCCTGCCGATCGACTGACAGTAGCGTTGGGTTTCCAGACACAGTGGGACACATGTCCACGCCTGCACTCTCCAGAATCATATGGGGGATCAATACACTCATAAATAGTGTGATAAGCCCATTGAGCGGATGTGAGAACAAATGCACTCGTAGATGCAGAAGCACAGACAAACACCCTCCTCCTCCCATCTGTTGGTGACAAATGGGTTAAGGTCAACCATGCATCCCGTCTCACAGGAGATGGTGAATCTGTGAGAGCACACACTGGACAGATGTTCCAGAGCTCATAAGCGCACATAAAACCAGGAGACATGAAGTAATATGAAAGACCAGACCAGCGTGGAAACGAGAAAATCCTCTTTTACATAATAACAAGGTGGGCTGAATACACAAAGTGGGGGGAGGTCACAGGGAAACTTATCAGGCTGCAAGACTCGTTCGTCCTCTGATCTGAGGTGTGGAGGGATGGATTAACACTGAGAACTATCCGCGTGGTAGTAGTGAGTTTAATCTGAGTAATAGAAGCAGGTTTAGGCAATTCTGTGTCATCTAAGGCGAAGACATATGGAGTACAAAAGAAGCGAGTTCATGTTTAGAAGCACCTTGTTAAGAATTTATAGGCTGTAAGTAATGGCTTTGTTCATGTTTATTGAGGGCTGTGAATAATCCATCTGGCTGCTGTTCATCCTCCTCCAGCATTACTCCTGACTTATCATTTCTGATAGTTCTTTACTTAGGTGGACGTTGAGTGTCTGGACCAAAAATCCATTTTTTAACAACTTATTTGCTTTGTTGCTGTATGTAGGTTGAGAAGATCAATACCTCTCTCATATCTGCATGTTCAGTATGAAGCTACAGGGGACGTTAGCTTAGCTTTGCATAAAGACTGAAAACTTGAAAATGACTACCTAGCTGCTGATAATAACCCTCCACAGTAAAACCACAACTTTACACTTTGGACTTTGCTATTGGTAGATGGATTTAGTTATACTTAGACAACGTCTGGCTAGCAGGTTTCCTTTTTTCCAGTATTTATGCTAAGCTATGCTAATGGCTAGACATGAGAGTGGTATCTATAATCTTCACAGTTAACTCTTAGAAATAAAACAAATAAGTGTATTTCCCAAAATAGATTACTGACATTCATCACTGCGTTATTACCAAGATTTCTCACAACCTGCAATCCACAAGTAACTCATATCGATGGCTTATAACAAGTAGGCAATATGAGGGGGTTAGCCAAATGACCAAAGAGCATGCCCTTTGTTTACCCCCCTCCATTCCCTAGTAGCACAGGGAGTGCAGAAGGGTGGTTTGGTTAAATATGTTAGTCTAGTCTGCCTGACTGATTGATCTTTTATCTGACTGAGGTTTTTGCAAGTTCGACTCTATGGCCCGACCATTACTCTGAAATATCAGTAGGCCAGCTGTGTATTGATAAATCCATGGTGCTGTCCATGGTGTTAGCAGGCTGATTTCTAATTGCAACGTTTTTCTTTTTGAAATCCGTCCCCCATGCTAAAAATTAACAATTGCCTACTGCTTATAACAACTGCTTGATCAAAAGAGCATCTGCAAATTAACTATTAAATAAGAATAAAGCCGTCCGAAACATAAAAGGTTTCATATGCTTTATTTAAAAGTGCTATAAAAAGTCTTAATTTGATTTAAATGATTTATTTCAGGTCCATTTTGTAAAGTTGATTTACCCAATTAATTACCACGGTACTCACAAGGACTTCATCATTGTGTCTTTGCCACAAATGCAACATATAGAAGTAGCATAAAAAACACTACATACCACAAATATAAAACATTCATAAATAAAGGCAAATGAGTGCATGTTCATGAAAGCTGAGAGGAGACGGGAAAGCCCCTAAAAGCATCAAAGAAAACACTTATGGTCGTCAGCTCGGTGTTGTATTTATAACGATTGACGTTAATATGATGGCCAAAAGATACATGCAGCTATGATAGAGTTCAACTTTAATCTTTGTAGATATTGAAATTGCTGTTACCCTAATGTGTTTTAAGTCAAAATGTGGAAACTGCATCCTCGCTGCTGGCTACATCTGGTGGAGGCCATTTCCAAAAAGTAGACCAGGGAAAAAATGTCACGGGCTTTAAATATCCTGTGTGAGTTAATATTTAATTAACATCTGTCCCAGGGCCTCTCCCAGTTTGTACATTCCACTTCCAAGTCTGAGATTGTGCACAGAGCAGGAATGGAAAATCTGTAAGGCTTCCACGGCATTTGGTTTGACTTCTCTCCTCCTTCTCCTACCTCATGGATGATGCTTCTGTTGCAAATAATTTAGCTTACTGCTTATCGGTTATGTAACGCATGCTCTCTTTGTAGAGAACATTATCACAGCTGATATGAAACACTGTCTCATCAGAACAATTAGAAGAGAGAGGGAATTATTCGGAGAAAATTAAATCTTAATAAAATGAGGACATTCGCGTGTGTGTGTGTGTGTGTGTGTGTGTGTGTGTGTGTGTGTGTGTTTGAGGGTGTTATAGTGAATGTGTCCTCCTGTGTTCACGAAGCTTATTCATTATGTATGCAATGATCTCTTGATGAAGAGAGGGCCTCTCGCCTGGAACAAAGTGTCGTCATCACAGTGTGCATGACGCTTTGTGTGTTCCTCTGGCCAAATACACTACAGAGATGAAAGACCAGCTGTGTGTGTGTGTGTGTGTGTGTGTGTGTGTGTGTGTGTGGGGGGGGGTTATCAGAAGCATCAGAGGCCCTAGCAAGGCACGTGCCTTAATGTATAACTGGTTCATTACAACTTGGGTTTTAAATTCCATTGGCCATCAGTCATTTATAACAACGTTTTCCTTTATCATCTAATTTGTGGGTGCTACCCTTTGAGACTGACCTCCAAAAAAGTAGTATAGGCTAGATAATCTGGATTGACTGTCAGTTTGTTCTGATCACCTCACTACTCATTTCTTGCCCCATTTCTCCCTAGAGCACACTGTTTTTGTAACCTATAAAGAAATGGTCGAAACTGCAAAAAGATCCAAGTTTAAGTAAGTTTAAGGCTTACCTTTAAGCTCCCCCCTCTAAGATTTTGGTCTCAACAAACCCCTGAGGGAAACATCTGGCTCTTCAGGTGCTAAATGCTCCACTGTGTTCACCAGCTAGACCCTAAAATAAAACATGAAAGGTAACACTTTATAATAACCATCACTAATACATGTACTGTACTGTTACTGTAAACGAGTAATGAAATCAGTCAATCAAATGATAATTAATAGTCAACCCTCATGCTGTTCTCGGGTCAAATGGACCCGTTTTCCTATATCAATGTTCTTTTTAATTACCCAAAATATGATTGGTTCCACACAACACACAACTTTGTCAAGTACAACTCTCTACTTTCATTAATTTGGGGTGTCTTATTCAATTTTATATGATGATGATTTTATATCTAATATTAAATATCCATTAATGATTACCAAATGATTTGTAGACCTTTTAAGAAATCATTTGTACTTTGTCAAAAAACATTATTTGGATGGCTATTATTAAGTTGTAACAGGTGCTTATAATAACTTGTTAATGGTTAATAAATACTTTCTAAAGCATCTATAAACATTATTTAAAGAGCTATTACAGTGCATAAATAGTCATTGATTTAAAAGATCACCAAAAAAGATTTTATAAGGTCTAATTAATATTACTTGAGGCTTTATAAACCACTTGTTAACTATTAACCAATTATTATAAGCTTTAATTATAGCCTAACTTTATTGTAACCATCCGAATAATGTTTATAGATAATTTACAAAACCTCTTTTAACCATTGACAAAGATGTACAGTGTATAATATATAATTTTAAGTAAAAGTACATTTACTCTTAATAAAATAAACAAATTATTTCATTGTCAACAGTAAAATAACTTGAGTTTAATTCACTCTATATTTTCCATTTATTAATGATGATTATTGTGAAATGTTACCAAAAAACAAACAAAAAAAGACTGAAAGTCTGTGTCATGATGTAAGAAACTGGAGCTTCTTGTGTGTAATCTATGATGGGGTACCTGGATGGAGCGTTCATGGCAGGTGCAAGCAGCAGGGAGGAGAGATAGTGAAGGCAGCTTGCCTTTATTTATTATTCATGGTTGATCAAAGAGAGTGAGGCAGTAGAAAGCTCTTGGTGGTATATAAAGCCTTAAAACAATGGAGGGAATTACGTGACATTACATCATGTATGTTCATGCCACTTCTACAAAAGTATTATTTCAATCAGCAAAAAAGATGCATGTTGTTCAGTGATTTATACTGGAACATAGTGAGCTTATCAATGAGCTAGCATTAGCCCATTTCTTTTATTTTAAGTATTTTATTAGCAGGCCTTGAGATGCATTTACGAGGGGGTCCTTAAAACAATTAAACAGTAAATACACAACAAAAAATACAATCCCACATACACACAGCACTCCCAGCACTTTTTTGTTTTTTTGACCCACACTGAAAGGTGTGTGACAACCATTGCCATCACTTATGCAATCTTAAAGATTTACAGCTGCTTTATTCTCCCAAATTTGAAAAATTGCAACAGTGCGGCAACACTGGCTGACGATATTTACCCTGGATTAGAAGATACTCAGTGTTCAGAGTTGAATATCTATCCGTCTGTCCCCACTTACATGGCAGCAACCAGGGCTTTTTCAGCACCCTCGCTACGTATGCCGGAGTATCTATTTCCTGCACATACCATTACAACATGTAGGCTACACAAGGCAACCAGAGACCTCACAAGGATTCAGCACAAGCGTTTGGTGCAGAAATATTTTATAAGCCAAGAAATGGTGTTTCAGGAGAGTATAGGCTACTAGCAACAATGATTTGCATGATGGGTATTGTGTGGTTTTTAGAGCTGAGCTCTGCTAATAAGGCACATTTTGGCCTCAAATTACAAGTAAAATGCATTTTGTGGACGGTAGATGATAAATGTAGTGTTAATTATCTTTGAGGGATAACACAATTATTTACAATTACAATATTTACAGGACAATTATTAGTTTACTATGTTCATTGTTGAATGACTAGTGTATATTGGCCTGTCAGTGTTATCAACCAGGACCAGTTACTCTAGGAAATAGTAGACCCGCAGTGAAACCGATTAGTTTTAATCATTTGGTTGCCCTGTAACGTTTTTGTTTGTTAAAGGTCCCATGACATGGTGCTCTTCGGTTGCATTTATGTAGACCTTAGTGGTCCCCTAATACCATATCTGAAGTCTCTTTTATATAGACCTTAGTGGTCCCCTAATACCATATCTGAAGTCTCTTTTATATAGACCTTAGTGGTCCCCTAATACCATATCTGACGTCTCTTTCCCCAAATTCAGCATTGGTGCAGAATTAGTCATTAGAGCCAGTCCCACATTGAGCTTTCCTTAGGAGGTGCCATTTCTGTTTCTGTAGATATTGAGGAGGAGTGGGGGAGTCGTAGCCTTGACTAACTTCTACTTTGCTCATTTGAAAGCCCTTATGTCTCTCTCTCATGGTTGGGCCAAATTCCCTGGGCGGGCAAAGCAAAGGATCGGCCTTTCTAAATTTTCATTTTCTCAAAGGCAGAGCAGGATACCCAGGGCTTGGTTTACAACTATCACTATTTCTATCCACTGGGGACCATAGGTAGGCTGGGGGAACCCCTATTAAAGTTAAAAAACCTCATGAAGTGACATTTTCATGCCATGGGACCTTTATTTCTTCTTTTATAGCAGGGTGTGTCTTAGAACAGTGCCAACTACCTTAAAAATAATGCAGCTTAAGAGTGCAATAGCCTCAAATAATTTCCACTCACAGTACCAACAAAACTCTACAACAAGACTCTATAGCCATGCTGAAACGCAACACATCCTCGCCTAGCCTGCCTGTCCATTGCACATTTTATATAATATGCACATATATATTAAACTTAGCACATTTGAAATGTAAGTCAGTTTTGCGATCAAAGCATTGGACCACCAAATCAGATAAAAGTCACGATGAAGTAGTACAATTAAGGGAAAAGCTGCGTCTTTGTGAAAATATGTCAACCCCCCCGACTTTACAACAAAGTAAACTGAATAGACAAGAGGAAGGGCAGAGAGGTGTGTACACACACACACACACACACACACACACACAGAAATATGATAGAGAGCCAAGCCAGAGCATCTGGCAGGCAGATGGACAGATTGAGGACTTTACTAGAGATGAGAAAAATGAGCCCTGTTCACTTCAGTCATGGCTCATTACACTAATGGCTGGGGGGTGGACAGGTAAGGGGAACAGAGTTCCTATTCAGAGATGGCAAAGAAGGTTTTCAAGTTACATACCTTATGATAGGTTGATATGTATTGTAGGCATGTAAGAGTTCCAATGTAGTTAACCATTCACAGGGAGCTTTTAGAGCAGAGTCAGCATCAAGTGGACATACAGTGAGGAAAATAAGTATTTGAACACCCTGCTATTTTGCAAGTTCTCCTACTTAGAAATAATGGAGGGGTCTGAAATTGTCATTGTAGGTGCATGTCCACTGTGAGAGACATAATATAAAAATAAAATCCAGAAATCACTATGTATGATTTTGTAACTATTTATTTGTATGATACAGCTGCCAATAAGTATTTGAACACCTGTGAAAATCAATGTTAATATTTGGTACAGTAGCCTTTGTTTGCAGTTCCAGAGGTCAAATGTTTCCTGTAGTTTTTAACCAGGTTTTTACACACTGCAGAAGGGATTTTGGCTCACTCCTCCACACAGATCTTCTCTAGATCAGTCAGGTTTCTGGGCTGTTGCTGAGAAACACGGAGTGTGAGCTCCCTCCAAAGATTCTGTATTGGGTTTAGGTCTGGAGACTGGCTAGGCCACACCAGAACCTTGATATGCTTCTTACAGAGCCCCTCCTTGGTTCTCCTGGCTGTGTGCTTCGGGTCATTGTCATGTTAGAAGACCCAGCCTCGACCCATCTTCAATGCTCTAACTGAGGGAAGGAGGTTGTTCCCCATATCACGCAATACATGGCCCCGGTCATCCTCTCCTTAATACAGTGCAGTTGCCCTGTCCCATGTGCAGAAACCCCCCCCAAAAGCATGATGCTACCCCCCCATACTTCACAGTAGGGGTGTTGTTCTTGGGATGGTACTCATCATTCTTCTTTCTCCCATGACTCCTCTGGATCATCCAAATGGTCGTTGGCAAACTTAAGACGGGCCTTGACATGTGCTGGTTTAAGCAGGGGAACCATCCGTGCCATGCAGGATTTCAGAACATGACGTCTTAGTGTAGTACCAACAGTAACCTTGGAAACTGTGGTCCCAGCTCTTTTCAGGTCATTGACCAGCTCCTCCCGTGTAGTTCTGGGCTGATTTCTCACCTTTCTTAGGATCATTGCGACCCCACGAGGTGAGATCTTGCATGGAGCCCCAGTCCGAGGGAGGTTGACAGTCCTGTTTAACTTCTTCCATTTTCTAATGATTGCTCCAACAGTGGACCTTTTTTCACCAAGCTGCTTGGCAATTTCCCATAGCCCTTTCCAGCCTTTTGGAGGTGTACAATTTTGCCTCTAGTGTCTTTGGACAGCTCTTTGGTCTTGGCCATTTTAGTAGTTGGATTCTTACTGATTGTTTGGGGTGGACAGGTGTCTTTATGCAGCCAACGACTTAAAACAGGTGCATCTAATTTTGGATAATATTGTAATATGATAATATGAAAGTTTGTTCACTGTTTAAAATAAATCTGCAAATGAGCTGATATCCTTGGACTCGTCATTTTTGAAGTCTTCATCTTCATCTCCTGATCTTAACCCTTTATCACCTTATGTGAAGGTTGTGCTGCTATTGCAGAATATTCATGACCAAAATGGGGATCAATGGACAAAAGCTACATTAACAAGATGTGAACAGGGAGCTGTGTGACGATTTGTTTATTTGCATTTGTTTATTTGCAGTTACTCAGACTGACCGAATCGATGGAAACCATGTTGTTGTTCAAAACATCTGTCTTGTTCGTGGAGTATTTAACTGTATCTACCCTGCCTTCTGTCAAAACCTCTCACTTTAGAGAGATTTCCAACTGCTCCTTAAGACTCTGCCATTGCCTGTTATGGATATTTAATCTAAGAGGGATTGAGTGAGTGAATTTAGACAAGCTTCTTTCACCACTAGATAACAAGGTAAATTTAATTTGATGCTTTTATACAGTATCATATTAACATAGGCCAAATAAAATGAAAAATTCATGGAGTCACTTACACACCTGGATTTTTAGTTTAAAAAAAATAAATAGAAGCTGTTAAATGTAAACAGTAAAACGTATGAATGAAATGCTGCTATGATAATTTTTTTAGTCACGGTAGTAGTGGTTAAAGTATGATTGTTTGTATTCATAGACATTGTATTGCCCAAACCTTCCTAATCTCAATGCTGAAAACTTGGATTACATTTCACTCTGAAACATATTCTTGTTTTTTCTGATCAGTGCATCTGACGCATCTCCCTGATAATTCCTCACTATCATTATGTTTTGAACTCTACAACAGGTCATATGGGAACATGAGAAGGAGGCTCTGTAACACGGGAGCCTTTGGATGAGCTCGGAGCGCCTGCAGCCATGGAACCTCCCTGTCCATGGGGAGCAATGTTGACGTCAAATTAGTGGGTGGTGCATGGCGATCATCCTCCCTGTTAATGGGTAAGTTTGACTGCTGGATGGAGAATTATTTTTCTCACCGCTTGTGATAGTGCTTAGAGGGAATTGGCTTGTGTTACAACATTTATTGGATGTTGTTGTGCTCTTAACAGCAGAAAAACAGACTGGATGTTTGCAAAAGAAAGTGGAATTTAATCAGTTTTGTTTAAACAACTGAGGATTGTAGTGTTAAATGTTGTGGCTGCTTGTCTCTACCCTGTGTCGGGTCCAAAGAGTCATGAATACCTGACATTATTATGCCCTCGTATGCTCCTGACCTGCCCTTGTAAGTTTTGCACTGAGGGGAACCTCTGCCACAATATATATAGGATTACTAGACTGGAATAACCAGCCTTCTTCACAACCGCTATAAAATTACCAGGCTGGAATATCTAATCCGTACTACATGACGTGCACTTTGAAATCCTGTCACCCTTAATGAGGTGGATAAGCATATGGGCTTTTGCGATAGAATTACTCAGATCATGTGCACGAGAATAGAGTTCCACAGATTTTGTTACTTGTCATTTCCAAAGACAAAAAGAGAGAGTTTAGGAGACACACATCCTGAAAACCTCTTTAGGTGCTGAATCAGAAAGGCAAAAATCACACACAAGATCTGCACAGTGTACTGACAGCTACCAAACAATGTCATTCAACAGAGCTACGTTTTGATCTAAGCGAGTACTTATCAGGCAATTACCAATCAGTTTAACTAATGACCATCACCAAAGCAGTATGGACACAAACACTTCTCATTAAAACTACCACAGTATACAGCAAAGTACATAGAAAATGTAGAAAATCATAATAATAGAATATGCGTTTCCATTTCATGCCTCTTTGCACTACTCTACTCCATTTCGCATTTTCCTTAAGACGCTGATCACGTCCCATGTTTGAGCATGGCCAGGGACCTTTGTGGCTTGTCATTCCTCCTCTTCCTCCCCTCATTTTATCGCTCTACTGTCCCAGAAGCTGAAATGCCCGAAAAAACTACTTAAAACTAGAGTTTACGCTAGAAACGCATAATCAAATATGATGCATTATTATAGATCAAACTACCCAACAATCAATAAAATGGTAAAAATTGGCTCAGACAACATAATACTTAATGTAACACTCCCAGGAGCCATTTCAACGTTGCTGTAAATACACCAGAACTGTCCAAAAGGCTATTTTTCATCTTTAGTCCCAACTTTGGTAGTCCCTGACTTTACAAAGTCAAGCTAAAAAAGATTATAAAAATACAAGATTAGAGTTTAATATTTTATAAGCATGCAGAGTAATAACAGTGTTAGTAACAACAACAAGAAACATCATACATGACAGCATGACTCACACTAAATATAACATTTTAGTTGCAGGACCTTAACCTATAATGAAGTTCATTTACAGTGTGTTACTGTTATGCTTCTTTTACTGAGCAATCTGGAGACTGACTTCACTTCAATTCAGTCTCTTCTATTGAAGATTTTTTTTCTTTTTCTGTCCGTTGCTCAAAGTCAAGCCCTGTAACAGTGTGTAGGAAGGTGTTCATACCTATGCTGCGTCAGTATAGTTCACGCACAAGCTGACAAAGAAAATGCTTTGTCAACACGGTCTGTTAATGGGTAAGGTGACTGTGTCATGGAAGGGGAGGGAGCGAGGGATGTTGGATCGAGGGCTGCGCAGAAGGACAGAAGGCAGGACGTTATCCCTCTGTCACACTGTCAAGAGTCCCGAGACGTGTGACACTGCAGTAGCTGCAGTCCACCTTATCCTGAAGCTCATATCCCACCCATTTACCTCCCTGTTCACTCTTCTACTGACACAAATCGTTTAGCAGTGGAATGGATCGATTATTTACCCTCTCAGGCCGACTCTCGTCGTCTATGATAGCCCCCCCCTCCCCTCACTATCTGTCTTCCTGTCTCTCTTTGCCTGTAACAAATTCTATTATAATGTGTTAAAGTGACAGGTCATGCCTCAGCCGGCTGTGTTCTCAATGACATCGCTAGGACACTGCAGGATGATCCTAGAAAAAAATCCCTATAAACCACATATGTTAAGCATGTTGAGGGATGTTTGTCTGTGCACATGTGCCTCCCTGAATCCCTGTGCTCTTGAGCGCATAGGGGAAACCTCCATTTATATCTGCATAAACAAACGTTTATATTCATTGATGCACATGTTCCTGTGAGGACACATAAGAAGAATTTTTAGAGGCAATGGTTGGTGATGATACAGCAAAGTGTAGACTGTGAAGTACTAAAAAAGTTTTCAGTAACCTTGAAGCCATGTGCCCGTTTCTGCAGTGGAGCTGCTCATGCCGCAATGTTACCGAGGATCAGCAGACAGCCAACTGCAGGCTGCAGCAGGAGGAGAGGGAGATGAGGGAATTATTTCTGATTTCTGGCTACTAGTTCACTATCAGGTAACACTATATTCAACCTATGTTGCCAAATTGGCTGACCTTCTGAAAAAGTGCAAGATTAACTTTTGATTAAAGTTCGCACTCCTTGAGAGAATTCAGCAGGATTAAGAAAAGGAAGGGCAGCCTTTCTGTAATTTCAATTAACCTTTTTAAATATGCTCGTTTTGTATTTTTTCTTCTGTATTAATCTGACAAACGTTCAATAGTTGGCAGACACACAGTTGCTGGAGTTGGCAGGGTCAGCAGAAATGAAAAACGCAAACACATCTGCAGGATTTTCTTGGAAAAAGGACTGTTTTTACTCTCAACACTATGAACCCTCAAACAAATCCATACTCAACACCTCTCGGGAAATGTGTGCCCAGAATAACTGACCTCAGTGAAAATGTACACATATTTATCAATAAAATTGATCCTTGTGTGCTGTATAATTCTTGTTTTTGTAAACAGGGACTGGCAAAAGCTTAATTTATTGATTTTTGAGAAAAGGCATACAAGGTAGTTTTCTTTTATTAGTGACAAGAAGTTTGATTGAGATTTCAGAGAAGACATGGAAAACATTTGCAACTGTTAAAAAATGTCATAGACTATTAATAGTATAATAATATACAACATGTATCACTGAAGATGCAATGAAAAGAAAGCTGAATCCCCTGGGCAGATGTGCGCTGCAGCAGGTAACGGGGGAAGAATGCAGTATAATCCCCAAGGTGAGGGTGGACAGGATGATCCTGGGTGTTGGTGCTTACTCTGCAGGAAAGAGGGGAAAATGTGGGTCCCACTCTCCCCTCGCCATATCCAACAGTGATTGGCTCCTGCAGCGTAAATCTCCTATCAGAGAGCTTATCCCACTGACGGATGAGGGAACAGGGAGAACAAAGCCGGGTGACC
>NC_048410.1:21784300-21795674 GCF_013103735.1 Etheostoma cragini
CAATTCAAAATACTGTGAGCTTCCTGTGTTCTGTGTTTGTCTCTGTTTCTGTGTGGGTGCCCATGTGTATGTTTGTGAGTGTGTGTGGGTACCTCGGGCATCTCTGGTTTCGCAGAGGGTGTTAAATTACCCAATGGGAGCTTTAATAGAGCTAGAGACACTCTTGATTGTGAGTCTGGGTGAGGGAGAGATTGAAGGGAGGAAGGAGGAGCAGAGCGGAGCTGCCAGGCAGGATTGAGAAGGAAACACAAGTTCTGCAGAGCCGGGGACGCCGGTGAGTGGTGCGGACCGTCTGCACAAGGCTGGATTTAAACTTTTTAAACAACTGATTGAATATATATTTGCATGTGTTTGTGGGTGGTTTGATAAGGTTATTGATGTGATCTTGGTGGATGTTGCCTTTGATGCTGTGTGAGACAAGGCACGTTTGTTTGGTGGGGTTTAGTTGCAATTTAGCAGCAAGAAGTTGCTTTTAGAAAAGAATGCAAAGATTCAAGAGTGTAGATTTAACAGCACTGTTTTCTATTTTCTGCATCTTCAAATGTCCTTTCCCTTGGTCTGAGTGACCCCTCTTTGCTGACAAGGCACAATCAATACATTTATTTTTTGCACGTTCAAGCTGTATCATGATGTCCTTTAAAAAGACGATCCCAGACTGTTACGTTATCTGCTACAATGCAAGTGGAAATCGAGTTAGCTGAGGCTCTCCAAGTGCGCAGGGCCCTTGGTGTCAAGTGGACACAGAGGTTGCAGCTTTCGAAGCATGTGTCAGGATTTGGTTACCTCTCTCAACCAGACAAATGGAACAATAAACAGCTACTTAGACATAATGTAAACGTGGTGCTGATAGACTACCCCACGACAGGGTTGCGAACCCGAGCAGTAGTTAGAGACTGACGTTAAAGCAAAAGGAACATATGTGTTTCAGTTTGGATGAGTTTCTGCTTTCAGTCATATCTTAAAACTCAAGAGGTTTTTTACATTAGAAATCCAAACACATTCATTTCATTTTGTAGCCCATGATCAGCGATAATACTACCCATACCTTGTGTAAGCCCTTTCACAGCCAAACTTGCAGAGCTTGTGCTTTGTGCCATGTATGCCATGGCAAAGAATTGGGAAAAAATGACTGTACAAGCATAGTATCAGATGGCAAGTTTTTCGCTGATGCAAACACAAGCTAACAGAAAACTCTCTTCACCAACAAAACTGTATTCGCACTATTTAACAAAAATATAACGCAACTTTTTTTTTTCACCCCTTTTCTACAGATTACACAGAGGACTGAATCCAAATGTAGCGTTCAGCTGCCTGAATGAGAACCAGAAGGAGGCAGGCCCTGCCAGGATCTACAGCGTGGCACTGGTTGTGGTGTCCCCTCTGTCTCCTGCACTCCAACCAGGCTGATAGACGGAGCTGTGACCTGTGACAAGACAGGCAATGGAGGTGCCGCTGGTTAATTTTGAGAACATGGATGATGTTGGCATCAACTTGGGGGACCCAAGTGACTCTGGGTACCCGACTTCACCCCCCTCAGAGGCCCCTGATCACAATCTTTTAACCCATCGCCTTAGTTCTCCTCACCAGTCGCCATACAGAGGACGACGTCGGCATCAGTCTGGCCAAGAAGGGTTGTCCCCATCCACTCCTCCTTCTCTGACCACTAAAGCAAAGTCCAGCAGTGGCAGTTTGATCTCTAATCTGAAGCTCTTGATCAACAGTGAGTCTCCCACTGACAGTGTCTTCAGTAAGATGGCAAAGGATTGCTACGAGAATGAAGATGTGTTTGAAAAGCACTGCATTGAAGAAAAAGACGAGAAAGTTGTCATCAATATTTCAGGTCTGATGTTTGAGACCCAGCTCAGCACCCTGAATAACTTTCCAGAGACACTGCTCGGTGACCCCATGAAGAGGATAAGATACTTCGACCCAATGAAAAACGAGTACTTCTTTGACAGAAACCGCCCGTCTTTTGATGGCGTTCTGTACTTCTATCAGTCAGGGGGGAGAATTCGTAGACCGGCCAATGTTCCCTTAGATGTTTTCGCGAATGAAATGGTTTTCTATGAGCTGGGTCATGAAGCAATGGAGCAGTTCCGTGAAGATGAAGGGTTTGTCAAAGAGCCAGAGGTCCTTCTGCCCACCAACGAACTCAAACGGCAATTCTGGCTACTGTTTGAATACCCGGAAAGCTCCAGTGCAGCCAAATCCGTCGCTCTGGTTTCTGTGTTTGTCATCGTCATTTCCATTGTCATCTTCTGTCTAGAGACTCTGCCAGAGTTCAGGGAAGACACTGACTTTGCCCCGAGTTTTACCCAACTCATCAACGGGACCCAAGGCGGTTCTGCCCCTCATCCCGCCACTAAAGACGTGTTTGCGTATTTAACAGACCCCTTTTTCATTGTGGAGACTATTTGCATCATTTGGTTCTGCTTTGAAGTCGGTGTCCGTTTTGTGGTGTGCCCCAGCAAAAGGGATTTCTTCAATAACATCATGAACACCATTGATATAGTCTCTATAATTCCCTACTTTGTTACCCTTGGAACAGAGCTGGCTACAACCCCTGATGATGATATGAACTCCAGTCAGAACATGTCCCTGGCAATCCTAAGAATTATCCGTCTAGTGAGAGTCTTCAGAATTTTTAAGCTCTCCCGACACTCGAAAGGGCTTCAGATCTTGGGGCAGACCTTAAAAGCCAGCATGAGGGAACTTGGGCTGCTCATCTTCTTCCTTTTTATAGGAGTCATCCTATTCTCAAGTGCCATCTACTTTGCAGAAGTGGATGAGCCCCAGACGCAGTTTGTCAGCATCCCTGACGGCTTCTGGTGGGCTGTGGTGACAATGACCACTGTGGGATACGGAGACATGTGCCCCATCACAATCGGAGGCAAAATGGTCGGCACCCTCTGTGCCATTGCTGGTGTCCTGACCATCGCCCTGCCCGTCCCTGTCATCGTCTCCAACTTTAACTATTTTTACCACCGTGAGACTGAGCAGGAGGAGAAACAGGTGATGGATGCGGCGGCAGAGGCTGCTCAGAAAACGTCAGCTGCAAACAAATATGGAAGCACACCTTCGCTAAACAAAAGTAACGGCAACTGGCAAAATGAGAAAAATGGCACACACTGTTAGAGAAAGTATTTCTATACATAAAGGGCGTGGAAAAACACATCTAACATATAGACAAATCTAACATATCCAGTAGTGAGATGCACTGCGGCTATATTAGCTTGTTTCTCACTATTTTGTACTCCAAACATGGGAACATGTTTGCATATTATGACAGTATTATTAGGCCCTGTGTGGTGAGGCAGTCTTTATACAAGTTGTCTGTCTGCTTGTGGATGTGTCAAAGTGCAATTAACACAACTCAGCAATTACTCTGTCTGATCAACTTCAAGAGAAGAACTGAAAGGTACAATCATCATCTTTCATCCAGTGCATTTTGAAGAAAAGTGTCATGGCTCATTTGTACTATAGACATTTCTTCACCTTGAAAATGTAGACTGTTGGGATAAACAAGTGCAAAGGCAAAGCAAGTTGTAAGTTAAACCAAAATATCCTTGAGGGTCTTAAATAACAGTAAGTTTATCCCACAAAAGAAAATAAAAACGGTTATGATAATCAGAGGATTTAAACTGGAAGTATACTCAGAGTTCATATTACATCAGTTAATCACTTGTCACTGTCATAATCAGCAAAACCAAAATAGAACTTGTCACGATTTTAAAGGGCGGGCAAATAGTGTTAGGCAAGAGGACAGGAGCGCACACATTGTCTTATTAGCAAAACCTGTGACACAGCGTAACAATATCTGTGTGATAAGCAACTTTTCCACAGCAGGGACTTTCCCCAGGGTCTGCAGTAGGAACGTTTTGAGGAACTCGTTGCATTTTTACCGCAGGGACCAGGGTCTAAATTAAGTTCTGGGGCCTTTTTACCCCCTAAAAATATTCCTTAATAAATAAACAGTTGGCATGTCTGCTATTAGTCTTGTAGATAGGCAAAATATAAATCTCCATTAAGATTTTCTGTAGTATAATACATACAGCAGTTGTATGCAGCTTTTAAAATAAAAGGTTATTTTTAGCTACAAGGTTTAATTTTTACTATTTGGTGTTTTGCACCAGACCTAATATTGTTATTATAATATGAATGTATGCTTTTAAAACCATATCAATTTGTGACACTGAACATTTATTCCCACATATCTCTTGAGGACTTTCGGAGCTTTACACTATAAGCTGTTGGCAGGAAAAACACATTTCTCAGAGTGTCTAATGTGAGTGTGAGATGAGGTATATATTTGTGATCAGACTGAGAGAATCGAGGAGAGGGCATAGACAACAACAATACCTTTGCACTGTTTTATTTGATAATACCTCAATTTACCCTTGTTTCCTCATTTGTATTGCATGGCATAGTGTGCCGAAATGAGTTTGAACTCTTATTATCAGTTACTGAAAGTTTGACATATTTATTGTACCTAAAAATATTAGTCTTTCAATCATATAGTGATTATCATTATATTCAACGTGATAGGGAGAGCCAAAACCACAACTGGATTTGTGAAATGATGACAACAAATGATGAACTTTGTGTCGGGAAAATTGGTACCATATATGCATGCCACGTTTCAATCTTGAAAATGTACTGTATGTGAGTTTAGTATACATATAAATAGAGCTTGTATAGAAATGACAATGGATGTAGTTTTAACACAATCAATGCCTTCCCCACAATATGCAATAATGATGATGTATGGGTGGCAAAAACAATTATGTTTTTTTTTTCACCCAATGGAAAGAGCAATACTTTAATTAATTAAAATGAAATGCAATAAGGTGACATTGGTTAGTCACGTCAGCACTTTACTATGTTATGGAGCACTTCATACTCGAGGACTGTTACTGTACAGTATGTGTCAACATTGTACAATATACAGTGTCGTAATGTTTTATTTATCCTGTAAAGAGTGCCTTTCATTAAAGATGTATCCTAACTGTATACTTTCCCTCTGGTGATTATATTTCTGGGATAAATTGGACTTGTGACATCAAGCAAATTTCAACTTTTTAAAACTTTTTCTCTGTTGGACAATAGTGATGAATGTAAGTATAATGTAAGTGTCAGTGCATGGCTGCAGGTAAATACTCATTACCACCTCATGTTAGCTTTTATTAATGCCTTCTCACTGCTGGTTCTCTGCACTGATATCATGATAGCATCTCTCTCCCTGCCTTTTCATCTCTTTCTATTCAAAGATTCTCCCCAGTGAGTCTGTATCACATCACAAGAAGGAAAAAGAACCGGGTAAGTGTTTTTTTTTATATATATATATACACATACGTATGTATGTAGATCTGGTGTCGGAGTGTAGGTGGCAGAATGGAGGAGCAGACGTTTTCTTGCTGTGTGTTTTATAACAAGCCTTATCTCATTAAGAATTGAGTGGGATGCAGCCCATGCTAAAAATAGATAGGAAGATCAAACAGCACTATCAAATCATGCAGAAATGCAACAGATGAAAAGCTGACATATTGACATATTCCTTTCTATTGGCTTCACTAGATCTAGTCAAGTCTAGTGCTGTTAGCTTGACAATGCTTTTGACTGTGATAGCTTCAAATGCAAAAGCCCTAAATTAAATATGCAGACCAAATGAATTATTTATAAGATCATCTATCTTGGCCACCAATACTAGGCGCTAGCTGTTTTATGTGAGGCTTTACTGTCCCAAACATTCACATCACAGACATATCATTGGGACAGACATATCATCATCACATTAAGCTGAGTGCACACTTTGTGATTTTTGGAGCCAATTCTTTGCTCAGTAAGACAAAGCTGTTAAAGTCATTTCCTTGTAAAGTATGCTGGCGTTTTTTTCCTTGCAGTGTGTTCAGAGGCCTGCTCCTGATGTCCTTTAGTTAACGCTCAGGTCCACGGGCCAATCTGCCCTGCTGATCAATGATCCTTCAGTGATACAACGGACACGAGGCCTGATAGCATTTTAGCATTTAACAGACAGATGGTTCTGGAAAGGTCAGCGCTAATGTGAGGCTGTCATTTATAATTCATTGGGTGTTCCACGAAGAGATCAGATCCATCCTTCCTTTGATAAAGATTCACCCTGAGAAATCCATTCAAAGACCAGCGGAGTGTCCAATCACTGTGACACAGCAGACTGTAGCGCAGCTCTTAATGGATCTAAAAATATTCCCATTGCATGACTCTGTTCTTCGTGACAAGAAGAACGGTCCCACTCCTTTAAAGGGAAACAATGGATGGGTCTCACACGAAAGCTCAGACTGTGAAACTCATAGCTGTAGATTGGGTTACTGTTTTGTCAGCAGACACATTATAAGCCAATTTCAGACCTGCACAGACAGCAAGCTGAAGTTCACTCCCTCCAGAGGGCAAAGTCAAAGTTGGACATGGGCAGCTTGTAATAAATCCGTCCGAAGTATCCTGTTTCTTCCAGTGACGGTAAGTGGCATCAAGCTGCCTCACCGCTGCCATGACCTTGCCGTTATATTTTTGATCAAAGTGTGAACACAGTGCTCAATATTGACCGGCAAAGCAATCCTCAAGGGTTTAATATTGATCAAAGTTCAGCAGTATTTCTAGAGCCATTGATTCTGTGCCCTGATTTGTTAATCAACAACATTCAGACATTGGTTTTGCATTAAAGTTGTAGCTGCTAATTGGAAAAGCAAGACAATCTTCACCAACAGGTAAAGGCTGCATTAGGACAAATGAGACGCATATTTTGAACACTAGATGAGTAAAGCTTGTGAGGCGCTCCATCTGCTCTCTCAGCACTGGACTGGAGAGGATGAAGGAAAGACAGGTGGAGGACACACCCTGCTTCTTTATTGGGGGTGATGGGCGATCAGGTATGGTGTCATAAAACGCTGATTTTCAGGACATTTTTCCTGATTTTCAGGAAACTCTGTTTCTCATTTTTAGTTTAATTTGTGTCACCCATGCTGGACGTCCCTCATATCATTGAGGCATCCTGCACGTCCTCCCATTTATAGCTGACTCCAAATTTATAATAATACATACAGTAGATCAATATATACTATGTGTGTGTGTATATATATATATATATATATATATATATATATATATATATATATATATATATATAGCCCTTGGCAGTCCTATCCTCTTCCATTAAGCTCGCCTACTCGGGATCTCAGATTTTGTTCCTGGAATTTGCTGGAGCCACTGTCCCAATTTGGGGGTTACAGCCCCGAGTGTATATATTTAATTTGCATTAACAGATTTTATCTTAGCCTCTCCTTTTTAGCAAGTTGATAAGAAACTGTGAAACTGTGATCCTGATTGAGAGTTTGTGGCAGAATGACTTTGTTCCTAAAAACATCAATTATTCAAATGACATTTTGGCCTACTTCAGTAATTCAAAGTGGCTTAAAGGGACATTTGTGATGACCCGCTCTCTATGTATGAAATACATAATTTTAATTAATTTCATAGCAAATCAAAAAAAGCGGGTGTATATAGTAATTTTGGATGTATAGATTAATGGAATCGTTGTATCCTCCAGTACCCGTCGTAATATGCTTTGTTAGCTCAGTTTGGCTCCATACTGAGAATGGAGAGTGGAGTCCCACAACATACGACAAGTAATGATTCAAGGAGATAAAGATTTATGACAGGTAACTGCAACGTGACTGCTCCGCTGCAGTGCGTCAGCCGTGGAGGTCAATGGCCAGACTTTGTGGGATGAAACTTGAGTCTCACTTTGTCCTGCTTAACACCAATGAAAAATGAAGAAGGTGACCTAAAGTATCACCCGGGTTCAGACAGTGAGCGACGTGTTGCCTTGAGGTGACAACAGGCCGCTCTTCACGTCTGGGAAATCCAAAAATGTTTACAACTAGATTAGAGAGGAGTGTGCCAAGTATGGCTCATTTAGCTGTAGTGCAGTTTGAAAGCTGAATCTGGAAAACACTACACACAAAAATAAAATAAGTATTCTCACAATGGTACTGACTACTGTACATAAAACAAAGGCATAGCTTCCAGAATATAGAAATATTCATTAATTTAGACTTCAGTATTTAGTCATGTAAACTGGGTTGTTATTGTACCAAAAATATTTCCTCTTAGATTACACAAACTAACATACATTGTTTGAAAATCTCAAAATGGACTGTTAGAGCCATTAATCTATAAAGTTAATCACAATTTAAATATCAAATAAATGGATTGGAGTGATAATTGCTATATGCAAAGTCAAGTAGAAATATAAAGTAGCATAATACACAAGTAAATTGTACTCCGTTACAAACCACCGCTGCATTCAGGGACACAGGTGAGACGTTTGATAGTCTAACTCCTGGGGACAGGATGTGTCTCACAATGTTTAGCATGACACCTTATGGCCTTAATGTGGAACTGCATTGCAGCAACGTGATGAAGGTTTTCCCTAATTTTTTTGTTTTGGGAATAGGAAATAATGAGTTTTAATTTTCTGTAGGGCAATTATTAATTACATTTAAAAAGCAAGTGAGGAGTTTGTCCAACTAAAGCTGACAAAAAGCTGATTAAACTACAGTATTTCCTGTCAAAATTCTGGAATGCATGTGGTAAACCAGTCATTTGTAGTACAGATTAACAGGAATCTCTTCAAAGCACAACATAATTAGGTGTAAGTCAAGACATTTTAAAATATTAGTTTCCCTAATAACCTCAGCAACATGATGAAGATATATTTAGGCCAATTGGGGTCAGAAGGTCACAAAGACACGCTCACAATGATCCAACTACAGGCAGCTATAGTCTCTGTACAATGCAGCACAAACAGAATGAAGGTGCTTGTTAACGCCAACCAGTTGCACCAGAAACTGGGCGAGTATCCAGTAAAGTTGCTTTCGGTTATACAAAATGTCTCTTGTTTCCTGTAAACACGTCAGATAAGAAATTGCTCGTCAGTTCCAAAGGTCATGACAAAAATTGTTGATCGATAGGGAAATAAGCAAGAGGAGAAGCACTTTTTTCTTCTTTGAAAATAGTTTTCATAGTCATTTCCAGAAGAAATCTTTGACAGCATTGCTTACTGCAATAGTACCGGTTAAATCCCAGAAAAAGCAGTGATTGCAAAATTGGGGTAAACCCAACTTAAACAAGGCCACACCCCCAGCCTCCACCTTGAGACTTTCAACACGTTCTCACAGGGGACCACTAAGATCTATATAAAAGAGACTTCAGATATGGTGTTAGGGGACCACTAAGGTCTATATAAAAGAGACTTTAGATATGGTGTTAGGGGACCACTAAGGTCTATATAAAAGAGACTTCAGATACACTTTTCGGGGACCACTGGTCTATATAAAAGCCTCCAAAGAGCACCATGTCATGGGACCTTTAAAGGATACACCGATTAGCATTAAGCTTTGCATCAGTGGTAGTAGTACCCGGTAGTATTTTCAAATGACAGTGCTTCCCTCCATCATGTCCCTCTGAGACTAGTATTCTCTATCTTGTGGGTCTAGAAAAAAACCTCTGATCAAAGGAAAATCCTCATTTAGCATCACCGGAGGCATTTTTGCCCAGAGCCCGTGGACTACAAGCCAGCTAGTTCTAAATCTGTTCAATCCGTACATAGCGGGTTGGACTTTTATTGGCCTAGAAGGCATACATTTCTAAAAACTACATAAGTGACCCAATTTGAAGATATATTCATCTTCCCAACGATGAAATATCCCTTTAAAGGTGCACCACAAGTTCCTGCTTGGCCACTTCTGTTGACGTTCCAAGAAAATTCAAAACAAAACAGAGCAAGCTTTCCCCTCGCCCGGTGTTTCCCTAACCGTCATGACTAATGCCGCGTTCCAGGCAACCTGTAACCCGTGTTTTCACAACCTTCTACCAGCGAAAGTGCCCTGGAACGGCAGTCCAACCCCTAACTTACTAGTTGTGAACTCGTACCAGATCGTACTCCCTGTTACACACACATAAACAACAAAGTCGACCCCTGTTGATTCTGTTTTGTTGGGCATTTCGCCAAATTTTATACAGTTTCATATTAAACAATTAATCGATGCATCGTAAACACAATATTTACATTGATATAATCAATATTGTAATACGGTTACATATTGGTCCGGTATATAGTACATTTACCTGTATAGTGTATGCATAACTCTGACTATACATAGGCCTACAGGTAAAGGTATTAGACTGTGTGGTGTTTTGAACATTTTGTTAACCCTCATTGATATAAATAGGGTAGACAAAATAATAGAAACACACCAACATAACTAACAGTGTTTTACAGCACATCAAACTAAAGTCTCCAATTTGACCGTGAATTTCAGTCAGCAAAACAAAATAATTGTGCTGTGTGTATTCATACATAGCCTGCCTCTATACCCTCAGAATTTAGGCCTAATGTAGTTTTTCCGGGCTTTAGTTCAATGGGTTTCTTACTCATTTGGTGTCCTTATCTGATTTGTTTAATGATTTATGTTTTTTTTTCTTCTGGAGCTACAAAAACCAATCCAAGGGAATGTGCATGAAGTAATACTCTGTTCAACACTAGAAAAAAAAAATATGTCCAACACAGTCCCAAGATGTTGAAAGAGAAACATAAAAGATGCAACATAAAATCAATACAGCTAACACAAAAGATTAAAAAAGCTGACTTAAAATGTAAATAATAATCTGTCCCGTTACTGTACTGCAGACGTATGCATAACCTCTGGAAGTCCCCCTTGTTTTAGTCAGCTTCATATTTGGCTTCATTATTTACTGAAGGCAAACACTGGCCATTATGTGCTGTTTGTCTTGTCTGCCACAGTGCTCTGTGCTTTTATTATGCAGGCTATGGTGTACCAACTCTGTATGTCACTGTTTTTAAATTCATTTAGGACCCAGGTTTTTTAATGATGACATTGTTGTTTGAATACGATGAGTGAAAGTGTGTCTACTGTGTGTATTTACCTGTAAGTGTCTATTTGAAACCGTGCTGCTGCCACTTGCCAGGTCAATCTTGTAAAAGAGTATTTTTTTTTAAATCCTGGTTAAATAAAGGTTTGAATGAACACACTACAAATTCTCCTCTTGGAAGATAAATATATAAATGATGGGTATTGACCAATGTTATACATGTGAACACAGATATTCAGGAGCATAAGCCCAATGATGATATCATAGCCTTCATGTGATGCAGCTTGTGCTGTCATGGCAAACTCGTAATTCATGTTCCATTCAGAATCTATTTAAGCTTTTACACAACACACGTTCAAAGTCGGTCTCTTAAAGGAAATGAATGATCTCTGCAGCTTTTACTTCCTGTAAAAACGTGGCAAAACCACCGGGGATGGGGGGGGGGGGG
>NC_048410.1:21795753-21931108 GCF_013103735.1 Etheostoma cragini
CCCCCCCCACCCCCGTCCCCGCCCATTCTTACATATTTAGGCCTATAAATGACCATACTGTAGGCGGCTGCAGGTAAGGAAGGCGGGCACATACGTGTCCAAAAAAATGTGAGTGGAGATAGTGAGCAGGTAACAGTACAGTCTCTTCCTGACAGGGACGACTTCAGTCGCGTTGAGTAACTCCTCTTCATGGACGGCTCTGGTCTACTGGTGCTGAAGGAGACGAGGTGAGGCCATAGATACACTAGCGCTTCCCTGCATGACTAGGCCTACTAGTTTCTTCCTATTCTTCTGACTGTAGAAACGGTTCTACATTTACTGCAGCTATAATCCACAGACTGGACTACAAGGCTTTAGTTCATGCTTTCTGGTCCACATAATAACCATTTTAAACAAGTACGTCTCTATATATGTGGTTTAATCTACGAGTTGAGCTATTTTAATAATTGATTAATTGTTATTTTCCAAGCAAGATAAGTGCCTATAGCTTCCTGGTTTCATAACTCTCCTGTGATGATAAAGTGAATACCTTTGGGTCTTCGACTGTTGTCCAGACAACCAAGCCATCTGAATAGGGACACTAGTTTTCATAATGAAGATAGTCCTTAGTTGCAGCCTTGATAAAGTTTAGGGCTGTAGCTAATGTCTACTTTCATTATTATTAATCTGCTCTCTAATTTCTTGATTAATTGTTAACTAATCTTTGGGTCTATGAAATATTTAAAAAAAATACATAAAAAGAATGTCCAAATTGACATCTTAAAATAGTTTGTTTGGTTTCGGCCAACATTCCAAAAGCCAAAATATAATTTTTTTAATTATTACATAGTGTAAGACAAAAGTAAAAGCAGCAAATCCTCAAAATGGAGAACCTGGGACAATGCAATGTTTGGCATTTTTGCTTAAAAAATGGCTCGAGCTATTTTTCCGTTGACCGACTAACCGTTTCAGCTTTTAAAGGTCCCATGAACTGACAATTTCACTCATTAATGTGAGTTCCCCCAGCCTGCCTATGGTCCCCCATTGGCTAGAAATGGTGACAGGTGTAAACTGAGCCCTGGGTATCCTGCTTTGCATTTGAAAAAATGAAAGCTCAGATGGGCCGATATGGTATTAAGGGACCACTGAGGTCTATATAAAAGAGACTTCAGATACAGTATTAGGAGACCACTAAGGTCTATACAATAGAGACTTCAGATATGGTAATAGGGGACCACTAAGGTCTATATAAAAGCATCCAAAGAGCACCATGTCATGGGACCTTTAAGGTTTGTTCCAAAATGCTGCTTAGAGCATGAGTGAAGTCTGACTGAAATTGGCAGAGGTTTGATGCAAAACAATCTTGTAACCTATTGTATGTGTGGGGTTTTCTTTCTGTTGTAGTAGTCCCACCATGGAAACACAGACAGACACACAAAGGCCCAACAACGGCCAGTTGATTTTTGTTCCTCACAAGGATACAATCCGTCTGCTGGAGGTGTACGTCAAGCGCAGCCTCAGCGTAAATGATGGGACACAGGGGGATAAGAGGGCTGGGAGGAAAGAAAAGTGGGTGACAATGCCAATAAAGCTAAGACGACATTCCAGTGACCCTTCCCTCCACTTGGCCGATGGATTAAACGACAAGACAATTGGTACATTTTCTGCGGTGGAACTTACTGCAGCTTTGCCTGAGAAATGTCCTGAGGAAGCAGAGAAGCCCACCAAGAAATCAAAGAAGAACAAGAAGCCCTCCCTTTGGAAAAGTTTCCTGGGTATTTTCTCTCGGAAGACTGATGAGGAGATAGATGATGTGCAGGACAGTCCATTAGAGGTGGCCAAGGCCTCCTCAGCAGAAGACACTGTGACAACCTGCCTGCCCATAACTCCAGACATTTCACTAAGAAGGAAGGCCACGAGGAAAAAATCCATAAAAAGAAGGTTCTCCAAAAGGCGCATATCTCTTACAAAACCAAATAAACCGGGTAAAGATCTCCACCCTGCTGACATCACTCGGGTTGAAGGTGAGTTTGATGATTGAACATGACTGAAGAAATTAACCTCATTTGTGTGACATAAGAAGTGGCGAATAATTTGTTAAAATGTTTTCTTAATGTAACTAGAATAATTGGAAATATGTTGTAGAAAATATGCTCTAACCACATGCTGTTTATCCTTAAGGACATGTACAGATAAATTATTGTTTCTTTGCAGCTGTTGTGAGCGTGGAACCGACAGAATATTACTATGAGAAGGTGTCAGAGGAACTAGAAAAAATTGTTCACGAGGTCCAAGGAAAAGAGGACGTTCAACTTCTCTCTGATGGTGAGAAACACTTTCTCTTTGCATTCATTGAGCCTTGCACATTTCTATAATATCTATAACTTCATTAGTTGTTCAGCATATTTTGATTACATTTCCCCTTGCTTTGTGTTTTCCCTCAGAGGAAGTTATCGACAGGATCATTAATTTAACAAAGGTGGAGGGTGATGCCATAGATGTCAAGGTTGGTATTAATAACTGTTTAAAGTAAAACAAACAAGTTGATGAGACCGCGTGTTAATAATTTGGGAATATTGACAGGATAATTGCTTAAAATGCTTCAGACAGAGTGGGGTTATTTATAAGATTATGCAATGAGGTCATTTTATTAGAATTAACTACGGTAACACACATATAAAGTGTTGTTGTGCTTGCGCAGTTTCAACAGAAAGCAAAAGCACATTAACAAACCATAAACAGCTGTTATTAAGTCCAGATAATAAAAAGCACAAACGTCATGAACATCATGTTTGATTGGCTAGTCACCTGCTGGAATAATAAAACTGTATTGTAACAGTGGTTAGGCTGTTTTATGGTGCCGTTTTTTACCATGCATGTTTCTTAGCAGTAAAATCCCTGCAAGGTCAAAGTGTACTGTATTTACTGACAGCCTGGCTCTCTTTATCACCCTGCAGCTGAAAGACAACCCCACCCTGAACAGCTTCTTTCAAGGGATGTCATACTCTTCATTCCAGAAGTTGGCTGATGCGTATCTGGAGACAGAAGCATCGCCGACCCACAATCCTCCCAGTGTCCTACCGACAGCACCTGAGCTGGTCAAGTTGGCCTTCACGCTGGACTTTACTGCACGGATAGCCGGGCTCTCCAAACAGAATATAGGACACATTACTGGCCTGGGGCACCGTTATCTACAGGACCGATTTAAATACCAACAGGTAAGAAACACACCTAATGAAAAAAGAGAAAACTTAACATTAGACATAGACAGCTTTGGTGCTCTTTCTTGTGAGAAATTTAACCCACATAACGATTCAGCTTGAATTTAAGTAGTGTGCAGTGTCTCAGTTAAATTGTAGTGTTGCATACAGTATGAACAGTCACACAAACACATAAACACACCGAGAGGTTATAACTGTTTTGTTGTCTTTTACAGGCATGTTCAAATCATCCAGGGTCCAACAGTGATGTCTGAGAGGCTGCCATTCAAAAACAAAACTGTTGCTGCAAGTGACGTGAACTTCTCTCAGGATGTGTTGCAAGCATGAGTTTCCTCTTTTGAGATCCCAGTAGGGTACCTCACCCAACAAGTTTTAAGCTAAAGAACTGTCGCCATTAACATTTGAGTGTTTCCTCTCAAAGTGTTGACTGATGTCCCTTACATGTAAGATCACAGTCCTAAAACATGATGCAATATTTTAGACTCACAAATGGCTGATTCCACAAAAACACTAATAATGTGATGCTTTTTTTCTTTGGTACAAATCCACCACTGATTTCTATACCTCCTGTGTATTGATTTGTAACTATACAAAGGAGCAATGCAATGACTTGTGATGTATATAAGCTATAAGACACCACTGTGCAATAGCAAACTTAAAAAAATATCTATATATTTCTAGGATTTTAAAATGTCAAGCTTTGTTTAATAGAACCTATTTGAAATGTGACATGAATGCTGGCATTCATATTACATATTTAAAAGATGATTTAATGCTCAAATTTGTTTTTTTTGTTATATTTAAGACACATACATTTCTGTCAGGCTATACTCTTTGGCAATTGAAGTTACGTCTCTTGAACTGTGCAATAAATAGAGCAATGCAAAATCAAGGCTTGCTAAAACAGGCCCCTGCCCTCTTGGCCTCACTCCATCTGTAAAATAATCATTGAGCACAAACACGTTTTTCCCAAGAAATCCACACCTACACTAGAAGAGAGGGTGAAATCTAATAGAATGGGTAATGTCAAACAGCTGGAGGATAAAGGGCGGTTTATGGTTGGGCGTAGAATTGACGGTGTACCCCCGCAGACCCCGACACCGTAGCCTGACACGAAATCAAGGAGAGGGTTAACTTTTCCTGCTACAGATGTTGGTCAGAAAGCACAGGGGAGACACTTTGTTTTCTGACTATTTGCATTTTTCCACTGCATGGTACCTCCTCGCCTCGCCTCTACTCGCCTTTTTTAGTTTTCCATTATCAAAAACGTCCCTGGTACCTGCTAACAGGTGATTTTTTAGTACTACCTCAGTCCAGGTTCCAAGCGAGCTGAGGCGATGGCAGTGTTTCCCGACCTGGAGTAAGGACCCCGAGGGGTCGCGAGCTACTTTTTCAGGGTTAGTAGACAATTAAAAAGACAGATGTCTGGGAAAAGACACACATACTTATGTTTTATGATTTTTCAGACTATCCGTTTTCTGAAATCTCTCAAAAATAACTCTTTGTTGAAACCGTTACCACTGTTAAAAATGTGCAACCAATGACATGCTGACAGTGATTTAATTTAAGGGGTCACAAGTCAAAAATGATTGGAAGTACTGTTCTACTTTATAAAGCCAGAGAGTTGTGCGGAGGTGGATTATTGAACTGCAAACTCATGCAGTGTAGGATGATCATGCAGCTTAACATCAATAACACATGTTATTGTGTATTATTTCTGTAAAGATTGTTGATGGCCTCTATATTAGATTCCCAGCTGCCAGGTAATTATGAGATGTGACAGCCTGTCAGTTACATGCTTAAAGCGTGCAGTGGTGGCTCTAGCATGTGGAACAGGTTCCCCTGCAGGCAGGAGGCTTTTTTCTACAACGTAAAGGACCGCTTTTATTTTGTGCCAGAACTAATGTGCTCACAAGGGATTCTCGTACATCCAGCAGCACAGTGCTGTACAACACATGTACTCCCGTGCATCAGGGAAAAGAGGGTGGCAGAAGCAAACGGAGAGAAATATGAAAAGAGCGCTCAATGATAACACTAGTCCTGGTGTCCTCTTTCACTGCCATATGAAATTAAATTGGTGTTAAATGTTAATTGGAAATTTCAATCTTTCCATACATTAGACATTAACTTTTCTAACTACTTTACATTTAGATGAGTAGTTTTGTTTCTTTATGGTTTTTGTGGAAGGTGACGTCTGAAACTTACTTTGTTGACACACGTAGAGGGGGCTGTCAGGTAAGGAAAACAAAAAAAACAAAGAATTGCAGGGGAGTAGGTAGTGGAAAAATGATGGTCACGTGTTCACAAAGTTGAGTTCAAATGAAAGAACAATAGAGGAATTGTGTAACTGATGACTCACATCTTTTTTATACATCACAGTCCCAGCCCTTAGATCAGCACAAATTTCCCAGCAGACTGTTGGCTCGTCATAGCACGGAAAGCGCCGGTGTAATTAACACATTAATGACAGCTCTGCAGCACTGATGTGTCCCTGCAGGCACTATAGCACCTGCAGCCAGTATTAATGGTGTTAGTTAAAAACAACTGTAATTTTACCATAAGAAACATCCGATGAAGCTTTCTTAGTGGAGAACGTTACCATCTACTAGACTTCTTCTCTTAATCTGGGAAGTACCTGTCTCAGGTTTGTCAGTAACCTCCCCATTAACATTTCAATTCAAGTCTGTCTCTGTATGGCGGAAAATAAGACTTCTTTTTTTAACCACAAATTCTGAGTTAAAGTAACAATTGTTACCCAATTACATGTGGAAATCTGCATTATGTTTGTTGAGATGACAAAACTGCCGGTAAAGCTTTAAAGCTGTTTTGCGCTGTGGTGGTGGGGCCCATCTCTCTACAGTTGGATCAAGGCTGGTCCCTTTAAGCCGGGGCCATTATGTGGTCATCTGGCCAACAGCAGGACCGACTGACCACATGCAGGGTCTGGATTGCCTCATGATGACGGGTTGCCCAGTCTAGACTATTTTTTTAACAATAAAAAAAACTTTCTACATCAAGCTTTAAAAGCCAGACAATTATTATTAGTGGTAAGCTCTTTGGGAATAATTACTTTTGCAAAAGGAAAAAAGATAAAAAGACAATGTGATGAGTGTAAACCTTTTACATTTTTATTGCTTTTTAACAGAGAACACCGATTAATCAAAGAGTCCAAAGCCCATATCTTCGTCTGACTCTTCTGATTCCTCTTTCTTCTCTTCCTTTTTCTCTTCCGCTGTAAATGAGATGGAGAAAGACAAAAGTCAACACTACATACATATTAAAAATGTTTAGCAGCACTCTAATAAAAACTGCTAAATGTCTTAAAGTATTTGCATTGCTATCGAAATGCAAAAATATATGATAATGCCATTTGAAACTTAAAGGAATCCTGGAGAAACTGAAAAAATCTTTCTAATTTATCAACTTAAGGTATGAATGCAAGGTATACACATACCAGCAGCAGGCGCAGCCCCCGCTCCAGCGGCCCCAGCAGCAGCGGCAGGGGCCACTACAGCACCACCTGCTGGTACGGAGGCTAACTTAGAGAGGCCTGTGGACAAAGGAAAGAAATAAAAACATTTTTAGCCATCTTCCATGTACAACACCTTGATATATTCAAAGCATGTTCACTAAGAGGCCTTTACCTGAGTTCATGACGGCATTAATGTCTTTCCCATTCAGCTCGCTGATGACCTGCAGAGAAATATATAGTTTAACTTCAGCCACGCAGCAATTTTAAATGGAATAATCCACCATTGTTAAATAGCATACCTTGTTTAAGCGTTCGTCATCGGCCTCAATTCCTACGCTGCCCAAGATGGCCTTGATGTCTTTTGCGGAAGGGCTGGTGTTTCCACCGAGCACAGCCAGGAGGTAAGCGGCCACGTAACGCATTCTGTATTGACAGAGGAGACATGATAAATGACAGGTGAACCATGTGTGTGCTGCTCTGCATGTTAACTGCCTGCGTCTCAACTTACAAGGTTTTTGTGTTAAAACCTGCTGGAAATTTGTCATCCAACCTGTTGTTATCCAAACTTTGTTAAAATATAAACACACGCTTGGCTTTTGCTGATGCAATTAGAGGTCAAATTATTAGTATATCTGCGTAAAATCGACCTAGTAAATTCCTAAAGATAATTGATTGTGAGTAATATGTAAAGCTTAATTGCCAATGACATATCTAGTTCCTGTTGTTTTTTAATGTGAAGATTTGTCTATTATCCTTGGGTTTTGGAGTGTTTGTTGGACAAAACAAGCAGTGTGACTAGGTCAACATGAACACCAGCAAATTGTGTTGGAAATTTTGCAACATATTTAAATGATTTTTAATTGTGAAATTAATAACTTTTTTTTTTGCAACTAAGAATTATTTTGTCAGCTAACCCGTTGATTGATTCCTCACTGTTTGCTAGAATATAAAATGCACAATTGTTTGCACTTTTTGTGCCAACAGCGGCCATAACCATTGACTGAATGATTCTTAAAATAGTATCGTTACGAATGACTTTACTTTCTAAAAATGGACCCATGTGGATTAATAATATAATATTCAGAAATAACGTACTCCCGCATCTCACGTCAGTACTTTTAATCACCATTAGGAGGCTGAACATGTCATGCTTTCCATATTTGGCAGGTTTATTTTTTTACCTATATCACGTTGTGACATCGTGCTGTACTTACATGAAATAGCTTAACACTATTAAACATACACCCAAGCATAAACTAACAGTTAATTCAGAATACCATGGTCTTGAATATTGTAACGTTAGTTATCTCTCTAATGAGTCCGTTAAGTGCATTTCATTGGAGGAGCCTAGCTTGACGTTAGCTGTCGTATTGAAACGATGCTTAGCTAGGACTTAAACTCTCACTCGGACAAGAACACAACGTTTCAAAGGTCGGTGTTAAGAGTTTGTATTTCACTGTGCTTAACTTAAGAACGATACTTTCTACTTATCCGGCATGTGTCGGACTGTAAGACTGTGACGCATGGTATTTCGAGCTAACAAAAACAGCATGGCGGCCAGTGCTTTTCCTATAACGCTCACTGTTCTCCGTTTGTGACAGAGGCTTCTGTTGCAGCAACGCCACGTTTTCCATGATTAAAACCAACCGTCGAGTATATTTCGTATTTAAAACACAGATAGCCATGACCTAATGAACACAGTTACTTACTTTTAAGTCTAAACAGACACGAAACGTCGGTCACGCTAGAAAATCCGGAAGAGAAGGAGGAGGTAGGGGATGTACCGGAAATTGTAGAGGAGTGTAATGCATTGATTTCATTGGTGTATTTGGAAGACAGACGTGTAAATCAGCATTTTGATTAACCAATGAATTACACGAATTAAAGAAATCTGTCACATGTATCTATAGGCTGTTCTCTTCCATCATAGCCTGTAAGCGCTACATAAGTAAAAGTATGTAAGTATAAAGACAAGTATGCCTTTAAATGTACTCAATGCAGAAGCAACTAAAAAAACAACCAACACCTCAACTTAATTAAGTAAAAGTAATGATTAGTCACATATTTGTAGTGGAGTTAAACGTTTAATTTCCATCTTAAATGAAGTGAAAATAAATAAAATTATAAAGTGGCATAAAAAGAAAATAGTTAAAGCTTCAGCGAGTAACTTTTTGATGTTAATGAATGTCTGTTACATTCAAGTCGTTGCCAAATGAGTTGCTACAAAGCTAATTAAGACTATCAGCTTCACACATCTCTGTCTGTACTTCTCAGTATGACTATGTTCAGAAGAATGTGTTATCCGGTGACTTTCCCATGCAGAAATTCAAGTGAAGATAATGGCCTCGTCTGAAGAGTCCGTTGTGTTTTTTGAATCCTCCGTGTCCTCCTTGGCTACTAGCAACTGCGTGGAGGAGGGTGGGGGGCCATCCGCGATCACAGAAGGCTGTATCATGTGGGGAGACAGAAACTACGCACCAAAGCTTTGAGTAAATTACAAGTACCTTCGAACTTAAGGCCTACTGTATACTTGAGTAAATAGTTACACTCAACCACTGCAAGTATATGAGTAAATGTTATTTGTTTTTTCTTTCTTTTTCTTCTACCCCACCATTCATCATTCTTTTTTATAGAAAATCCGTATTTGTTTTTTAAATGTAGCGGCAGCTAGTATAATGCTGTAAAATACACTATATAATAACTGTTTATCTTTTCTTTTCATTTGCAGTACAATCTGGTAAAAGTATTACCAGTCAATTTATTTTTAGTTTTAAAATAATAAGTCATTAGGCAGCAGAATCCCTTTCAGAATGTTATAATTGTTATTATTACTGACGCATCTCTGTATCAGTAGCATTTAAATGCTGTAACTAGTCAAAATATGATATAACAATTGGGTAGATTAATTTATAACCATGTATTATTTATGAGGTGATTAGATCATTTGAATGTAAACTCCAAGCCTTAAAAGTAATTGGTGACTGCAGGTGTCACTGCAAATGTGTGTGTATGTTTAGTGTGTAGTTTTATATAATTTGAACTCTGAAGTGTCTATGAGTATTGCAAAAAAGGGCTTTATAAATAAATGTATAATTATGATGGAAAAACTTATGTAAAGTACTACTACCTCCTAAATGTTTAGTACTTGGGTAAATGAGTAGAGGAGACTGATCATTCAACCCATGGAAACCTGGTATTTCCCTTAAATGGTATCTTAAGTGGCTTGAAATTTGGAATATACTAGACACCAATGCCATCTTTAAAGCAATGCCATTTTATTGACAATAAAGCAACAGTCTAAAGGTGGAAATCCTACAAATCATGTGTGCAGTATTGTAAGACACAACAATGATTAAATAAATTGCAAACATTCTTTATTTGCATTCACCAAAAATAGAGTTCAGAAATATATAAAACATTGCTGTATCTCTAGTTAAGATGGAGCTATGAATGGATCATTTACTGGGAATTTGTGATACCACATGTGCCTAAAACATTGTAGAAAACACAACCAAAGTGATATTAGAATCAAGTGGTCACCCTGTATCATCAAAGCTACAATTCAAACAACTCTTCCTGTTTCTCCTGGGTGAAGAGCCAGTCAAACAGAAAGCCCACCGAATCTGCCACAAACTCTGCAATCTTTTTCATGTCTGTCACATAAAATACTTTATAGCCACATTCTCCTAGTAGTAACAGGAAAAACATGACCAAGAGCCCAAGGAAGATGCGGTCCACGTAAAAATTTGCCTTTTCTCTGAATGTCCACTGCTCCCAAGGTAGCTCCCGCCGGGATTCGTAGTATTTCCCAAAGTGTAGCAAGGCTTCCGATGTGTCGTTTATCTCTTCCACCGGAGCCTCCATGTCTTGGCCACCCTCTGCTGCAGCCATTTTATTGTGGTGTTAGTGCTGGTAATGAAAGTTCTTTAGTTGTCTGAGAATATTAAAATGACAAAAGTATTAGCATTGCTTTCTGAAACTTAATTACATACATTATCTGCTCAAATCTTTGCTTTGCCGCTGTTTTAGGATGAATGTGAACGGATCTTACCTCAAAGAAAACGAGTTAAGGATGAAGATATGATGCACACACAAAATTGAGATTCTTGGCTTTTTTTTGTCTCCACACCTACACCATGCTTGTGGGCCCCCTCAGCATTCGGAAGGCTACCTGCGACTGCCACAGGAGTGGGTGGTGCAAAGGCAGTCAAAGCCGAGTTGGTTGTGCACCTCAGTCACTAAGATGAGGGCTTGGGATTAGACAACACTCAGCAGTTTCAAATCCCTCATCAAGGAAGGAGATGACAGATGGTAAAACCCGTGTTGATATGTTTGTGAGGGAGGAGCAGACAGAGATAGAGTGAAAGTGTCAGACAACAACATTTTCATGTGAAACTATTCATCTTTATGAGGGGCACAGCAGATGAATGTACATAAATGTAATATGTATAATAGTCAAAACCCACATATGCAGGGACAAACACATTTAAACTTGCAGAGTCTGAACAAGATTAGACCTTTTGTTCTCAAGTATAGGTTCTTTACGTGGAAGTAGTGTGACATGGACTGAAACCATGGCATAAGTCAAATTGATGACAAAGCAGAACTGATGCAGATTTAGAAGAAGCTTTAGCTTTACAGTTGGGATAAATCACTTCAGCATAAAGCTCTCTGGGCAATTTACTCAAAGTCTTTTCAACACCATGCCACAGCTATTGATTGAAATATGGTTCAAACAAGCTGAATTAGCTGCAAAGATGCTTGCATCCTATGACAAAGACTCATGGCTGGATTGCTTTAATGTTGCAAAAGTTTTATTCCATTTGGTTTAGTGACTCATTGTTAATTCCATGGAGGGCCCTTTTTGCCTCTCTGTTCATTGAATGGTTTCCTGTGAAACATTAAATTTCAGAACACACTGTACTTTCTCTCTGAATTTGTCTTACCCAGTACGTCTTTCCATTTAAGTGACTACTCAAACTTCAGAAGTAAGCATTTGGAAATTAATGTTTTGTACTAAATCTAATCAAATTTTTAGCTAGCTAGCAGCCTGGTTCTTCATTGCAATGTTGATCAATTTGTCGTTAAGTCTGTCCACCACTTTGGTACAAATTAAAATAACTCAACTGTGTGACATATTACGGTGACATTTTGTACGGACATTCATTGTGCCCAGAGGATGAATCCTAATGACTCTGGTGATCCTCGGGCCAAGCAGCTCAAAGTGCTCTTCTCCAAGATAGGTTGCCATTCACTTTGATGCAGAACTTTGAGTTCCCCTTTGTGATAAACTTTTACTTTGCTAATCTTTTTGACTTTGGTTTTTGACCATCTATTTGAAAACACATGTTGTTGAGTGCTTGTTATTGAATGTTAGCATACTAACATGCTAAACTAACGTTTTGACATGGTAACATACCTGCTGAACAATAGTATGTCATCAATGTCATTGTGTGCATGTTAGGTTTTATCTTTAAGCACTGCTGAGCCTAACACAGCCTCACAGAGCCACGGGCGCGGCTGGAGACTCTTTGGGCCTATCTTGCAACCGGCGCAGCGTAAAGCCCTACACAAGTGTTTTTGGAGTTTATGGCTGACATAGTTGTCAATTCCCGTCCAGCGCCCAAATTGTTTAAATAGCAAATGCACCTGCGCCTATCTTTGCGCCCATGGGCATGCTGGTCTTACAGGGAGGTGTGTTCAGGTGCATTCTTGGTGTATTGCTATCTTTAGGTAGCAGGAAGTGATCAGGCCATTGATTGACAAAAACCTGGTCTAAAGTCAGTAACAAAACATTTCACTGTTATTTTAACAGCAAATTAGTAAAAGTAAAATGCAGCTAGGCTTATGTACAGCACGCAAACTATGCTTGCTACACACATAGGGAACCGCAGCGGTATACAAACAAAAAAGACAAAAAAGATTTCAAATAAAAATGTTATGGTGCATATCGGCCTTCTTCATAGCAATGTGCCAAGGTACAAACCCACCTGGCTTTTAAAGGGAATGGGAGATGACACTCTTATTGGTTTATTGCTTGTTCTCAACTCTCAAAACACACCTATGAATTAATGAAGACACTAAGTAATACCCCTAAAGGCACCTGCGCCACGCGCTTCCGGCCGTGTGCAAAGATCATTACAGTAGGGCCCATAGTCTTGTCTAAAATGTCGCCAATTTAAATTTTCTTAAATCTTAAAAAGGAACTGTAACATTTACATACTTGAAGAAACAATCAAAGTTTATTCCGGTGGATTTACCAACAACCTATTTGAACATGAAATGTTTGTTGCATCACTTATTATGTTGACATACAGTATATATCATAATTCAATATGAATCAATTTATGAAGCATCAATTGAAAACAAAATAATGCATGTTGATGGGAATATGTAATTGTTCTGTTGATTGCAGGCTGATCTTTTTTAATCTAAATGTCAAATAAATATGAACGGGTCAGAGATGAACTCAATGAAGTGCTTTGCAATTGTGTTTGTTAATCGGTTGATATTCCAAATATCACATACACGTAATTCAATGAGTGCCATCGGTGCACCATCTCACTGTAAACCATGTGCATGGGCGTACAGCAGTTACTATGTTACAGTTTTACATCCACTTTGTCTGGTATGGCTGGTGTGCTGGTGGGGCACGCCGTGGGCTCTGTGGGTTTACAAAACATGCAGCGGCTAGTGATCTGGATCAGCGTGACACGGAACCCATTTATCCTGTATGCGTAAACCATTGGGTTGAGTGCCGAGTTCACATGGGACATGAAAATACCTACATACATGGCAGACTTGGGTATGGAGCACTTTGGGCAGAAAAAGCTAATGCAGTTCATTATGTGTATTGGCAGCCAACACACAGCAAAGAGGAACACCACCAAGGCCAGTGATTTGGCCAGCTTCAGCTCCTTCCGATAGTACCTGTCTCCATCGCACGTGGCTTCAGCACGCTGGTTAAGCCGTCGCCGGATCACCCTAAAGATCTCCCCGTACAGAGCGATCATTATGGACAGCGGAACCACCACCCAGCCAAAGAAATTGAAGTACACCATGTAGTCCATTCTCATGACAGCGGTGAATTCACAGACAATGTCGCTGGAACTGCTGAGGTTTCCTTGAACATTGCGGTTGTTCCATCCAATCATTGGAACCAATCCAGTAAGGAAAGAGAGGATCCAACACAGAAAAACTGCCACGTATGCCCTCCTCTGGGTTACTATGGTGTTGTACCTGAGCAGTTGTTGGAAAACAAATGAAGACAGGGTTTTAATCATTGAAATGGACACATGCATGCAGCACTTCTGGATAAGTATTTTTTTGAACAAACGCCAATCCAGAGATTATTGTTGAGAAGCATTTTTCTCTAGTGCCAGCTTTTAACATAAGGATCCAACTGACAAATAAAAAGGAGTATGGGTAACTGCCAAACTCCTTTAACAAACTATGTCAATTATGTAGGCAGACAGTGGCATTTTCATTTGCTTAAAAGCTCTTGATGTCCAGCCCATTGATTTGCATTAAACCAGACGATGTGGGGTGCCATGTCAGACATCAACCACCTGCTCTTATTACATTCTCTGAAGCTAAAAGCAATACAAAAGAAACTTACTACTACTATTTTTACTCCTAAAATGTTTTTGAGACAACTTTAGGGAGTAGGATTATCAGAAAATTAAGGGGTTTTGCTGTTTAAGAAAAAAGTTTAATTCAACTGTTACAGTCACAATATGTTGGTCCTGAAAGCAATCTCAGACAATTTGTAATTTAGTAATATATAAATAAAAGTTACTTGATTTGATTTACATGGGAAGAGATACATGCTGTGTAATCAATCTACAATTGATTGAATTCTAGTGAAATGAGGCCTGTGAATAAAGAGCACTTATGCCAGTAACTCTTTTCAGAGTCTGTTTATAAAGACCGCTGCAACGAACTGGAACAGGCAATTAAACTACTCACCTACTCACATTTATTAGTGTGGGAGACGCTTCCTTTTCCTCTCAGTTATGAATATTTTATTGCTCTTTTGATTTGTGATCCCAACATTCATCATCCAACACAATCTCAACCAAACTGATCTGTACTTTCTGTAAATCTTTCTAAATCCTGAGAAAATACACTTTTTAAATGAAAGTATAGCTACTTTTTTGACTTTTTGCAACAGTTCTTTACCTGGTGGGAATCTTGACACGCAGATATCGGTCAATGGCGATGGCCAGGAGGGAAAGGATGGAGCTCTGGGTGATGATCAGCAGCAGGCAGGACAGGAAGAGGCAGGTGTAAAACTGAGTGTTAAATCCCAGACTAATGATAATAGCCAGAGGAATGACCAAAACCCCCACAGCGATATCAGCCACGGCCAGAGACACTATGAAGCAGAAGGTGGTGTTGCGGAGCGCTCGGTTCACACACACAGCCAACACCACCAGCACATTCCCCACCACAGAGGCCAGGGCAATAGCTGTTTCAATGGAGATGTACATCATGTCCACATGTTCCCGACGCTTAAAACCAGGAGAAGAAGACATTTTTGCTATTCACAGATCTAGCTTACCTTTGTATAGTAAACAAACAAAAAATCAAAATTGGTTGTTGAAACTTCTTTTCTCCACTTTAGGTTTTGCTTCCATTATGTACGTTGCCTTGCTAAAAAGAATTGCACTTTTTCTTTTTGTCACATGGACACATTAATGAGTGGCCCTTTTGTGCTCCTGAAGGGATGTTGGGCGATTAATCCTCAGCATGTTGTTCAAGCTTTGTTCAGGACCGGATGCCAGTGCATCACCACACTCTTCTACATCCCTACTTGCTCTCTCTCTCTTAGTCACTCTCTCTTTCGAGTCTATAAAAAAATGCGCTGGTCATAAAATTGAGGGGAGGGACTTTCCTTCTGCAGCACCCTGCAGCAATAGTTTAGCTCACATTAAGTGTGTGTGTGTGTGTGTGTGTGTGTGTGTGTGTGTGTGTGATTGTGTATGTGCGTGTGCATTTTTAGAGAAGCTGCGGTCTATGTTATAATTGGCAGGATGCGTTTTATTTCCAAGGATGTTCAAGCTCTCAGCTGAAGATTAACGTGCATTAGAGCTGATTGAAATTTGATTGTACTCACGCATTACCTTTTTTTTTTTTTACTATACTTAATAGATCCTTGTCAAAATAGTTTTCAACTTTAGAAGAATCCAGTGTCCAGTTTCCTGAAAACCACAGCATCAGTCAATATCACTGTGCCAACAAGGCTCCAGGAAGTGACCGGAAAAAATAACCTGGCACATAAACACACGTAGAAAAAAGTAACTACTTTTAATTAGAATTCTGTACAAAAAAACTACTGCAAAAAACTGAATACTTTTATGTGCGGTTATGATGTTTTAATGTACACGTTTAAGCGGTGTTTCTTATTAGTGTCCCTATCACAATCTTGCATTTAGAGCTGCAGGAGGTAGAGACAAAGGCGCAACGGCTTCATACAAAAAAAAGTACAAGTAGACTATTTATCATTTATTCCGTCCCGATGCCATTATAAAGCAGCAGTTCTATGATGATGACAATCTTGTTTTCTTTGATTTGACCTAGTGTGAATCAAGGCTCTAATTATAGCCACATAAACATGAACTTAGCTACAGTTGATACAGATAGAAAAGCCTTCGTTGCGTTTGATTGCTTTTACTGTACAGAAGTCTCTCGTTAGCATCATTAAGGCTGCTTGTGGCAAAATAACGCATGCACAACTCACATCTTCACTAGACTCACATTGGGTAGTGACAATGTTAGATAAAGTTTTTTTCCAGTTCTGTCAATGAAAAAAAGGTGAATGTACTTTTTCTTTAAATGAAGAGCAGCTTTTCGTAAGTTAAATGGATTTTTCAGCTTTTTAGTAAAACGATTTAACAAGCTGTTGCTGCTTGCTTTAGAGTTACTGCTGTTGTACTGCTGCTAAATGTTTGAGCAGTGTCAGTGGCCGCTGTGCCCTTGTGTGTGCGCGGTGGTGGTGTGTGTTGTTGAGTCCCAAATATATTTGTGGGGAGGCCTGTTGATCGCTGTGTTGTGTTATTTGTCTTTTTTGATTGCTTTGTGATTGTTGTATGAGTGAATGTGAATGAATGTAATTACAATCATTTTGACCATATGTGACGCAGCATCCTGCCACTCCATAAAGGCGCTGGCTTCAGTTCCTGTGTATTATTCATGTCCCTGCAATGAACAACAAAGTATCTTATGTAACAGTTTAGCCATACAGTTGTGCTCATGAGTTTACATACTTATGCTTAAGTTGACTGAAAAGAGGAGAAAAAAATCATGTTTTGGAAATTTATCTTAATGCCTTAATTAAAAAATCAGGTAAAATCCAACCTTTAAGGACACATATTTTCTTTGTTAATGAACAATTTATTGTGAATAAATACATATTTTTCCTTAAAATACAGGGGGCCTAAGTATACATACCACTATGTTATATTCCCACAGAGGCGGGCAGATTTTTATTATTAAAGGCCAGTAAATTCAAGGATCCAGGATACTATGCATCCTGATAAAGTTCCCTTGGCCTTTGGAATTAAAATACCCCCATATCATCAAATCATCACCCTTCACCATGCATAGAGATTGGCATAGGATACATTCTATGAAACCATCTCTCAATGCAAATCAAACCAGGTATTAGTTTAACTGAAATAAAACCATGCCAATCTCTAGGTATGGTGAAGAGTATGTGATGATGGGGGGTTAGTTTAATTCCAAAGGCCAAGGGAACTTTATCAGGATGCATAGTATCCAGATCCATGAAATAACTGGCCTTTAAAAATAAAAAACTGCCTGCCTCTATGGGAATTTAATATAGGGGTGTGTATACTTATGCCCCCTGTATTTTAAGGAAGAACATTTATTAATTTACAATACATTATACATTCACAAAGAAAATTGGTGTCCCTAAAGGTTGGATTTTATTATTTTTTTCAATTAAAGCATTAAGATAAATTTCCAAAACATAAATTTTTTATTCCTCTTTTCAGTCAGCTTAAGCATGGGCATGTAGAGTTATGAGCAGAACTGTAATTTAGCTGCAGCCCTGAGCCTTTGACTACACTAAACAGCACTTTCACTGAAAGAACGTTCACGCGTATCTATAGGACAGTACAGCCTATAGGAACTCTCTCCATGTTTTTACCTGGGACAGAAGTCTCCTGTCACGGCTAGATTAACTCAAGCCTGAATACAGACCCAATTAAGAGATGCAGATGTTTAGTTTTCTCTCAGACCACTTGAATCACTATATGTTGAAAGAACATTATGGAATGTTTGCAGGACGGCTGCAAAAATAAAATGCCTACCACAACTTTAATTGCACCTTTTTTTCCTCCAACCTTTCATAACTTGGACTCTGCAGGGTAAGCTGCAGGTAGGAAATAGATCCAAAAGTAAAATTAAAAAAACTTTATCTAATTTTCTTTTAGAGAATGAAAAGACTTTGGCAGCAAGTACCACTGAGCAAGCAAGCAATTAATTTGATGGTCTTCAGTTGTTTCCTTAAGGAAGCGTAGTCAATGTCTGCCTGTAGATTTATTCAGTCCAGTGACTCAGGATTTTGTGTTTGGAGATTGCTTATGATCTCAGGCTTTGGTCTAAGCATCAGGGTGTTCATGAGCTGGCACTATGTCATTTTTATTAGGCCTCAGTCAATCTACATGCCTTCATTGGTTCAAGTGGGAGTCTACATCCACTATCACTTCTAAAATAACTGTAAATGCAAAACCCCCCCCCCCGCCCCCCTCTAATGACAAATGACAAATTACACTATTTTGTTCCACTGAACATTGATGATCATTTATGGGAAATTGAAATTGCTACAAATTGAAACAAGTGGTAGACTTATGGTTCCAGCAAATCTTGCAAAAGAGTTAACCCTATATACGGCCTATGAATAGAAAAGACATTGGACATGTGCTATCATTGATTACCATATAAACACATGATAATTTCTTCCACTGATATTCTTCTACAGAAGACTCCCTTTGATGGCATTACATCACACATCATTATCTATAAACAGAAGGCATGAATTTGATTATGGCCTTGCAAGGATCCGCTTACATATGTGCCACAGGGACTACATGACAGTAAAGCTTCTATTACCGGTCCCAGTTGACAAAAGTATTCTCAACATCCTCACAGAGCATCCCAGTGTAGTGCCAAATTTGGTTCACCCCAACATATTGACTATGGCTGCTATGCTGTCTCTGTTTGTGTCTATATCACTTGGTCAACCACAGCCGTTTTCCAAATGGATATGAGTATTAAAATGAATAAGCTGAATGGAGCGCAGTTAAAAATTCAATTTAGGGAGCGGCTTTAAATATTAAATGTACAGACTCACTCAATTCCCATGATCAGGCCGACGACATAACTCAACAACGTCTGCAAGACGTGCAAAAACTGGTCGGCTCATAATTTCCTTCAGCTAAACTCTTTGGCCCCAAACACCAAACCAGTGTTGTTGCCCAGAATCTGAATCACCTTTCTGCCTACATGACATCACATGCCAAGAACCTTGGTGTTATATGTTATAAAAGTTTTAATGGACAGGTAAATTGCGTTCAGGTCTAGTTTCTTTTCTGAGTCATCTTAACTCAGAATCATCTCCAAAATTAATCATTTCCCATGACCCTCTGGTCTAGAAAGAATCAGTAATGCAATAATATCATCCAGGCTGGACTAATGGAATTATTCAAGTTTAGCTATTCAAATTCAAATACAGTATAAGTTAAAGCTGCAAGCATCGGCACCTCGGGGTTACTGGCGGTCCTTGCATCCGAGCATTTGTGTGGCACTCAGACAATGCAAATCATCAGCTATAAAAAGGCAACTCCATGCTGAGTTCAATGATACTTAACACAAGACTCGTCATACAGTTCATTAGCTGTGAAAGGGGGCGTGGCCAAAGCATAGGGGAAGGGGCAATCCTTAAAAGGAAGTCTCTGCTGAGTTCATTGATACCTCAAATAAGAGTACCTTAAATGGGTCACCTGTTATGAAAGGGGCGTTGCTTAATTATAGGGGGCGGGCCAAACCATCACCAATAAATAGGGAACTCTCTGGTGAGTTCACTGATACCTCACACAAATCTACATCAAACGGGTCACCAGTTCTGCTGAGTTATGGTAGGGGGCGTGGCTTGTGTACGCGGGCGTGGTTAAAATATAAAGGGGGCCTCAGTAGCACATGTAGACCACAAATTACCATACGTTCACACCGCCATGGACTTGAGCGTCTAAAGTTACCAGAAGTCATTCATTTTCAATGGAAGCCGGCTTCTCTCAGCTTTAAGGAGTGGTAAATCTGTCAACTTTATGGTAATGAGCTATGACGCGGTTCAGAGGCAAGCAGCGGCTAACGCCAGCTGCCAATCAGAATATACACTTCGCGCTGGCTGATCTCGGAGAAACATGCAATGTAAACTTTCGTCCCTAACAAAACATTACTCCTGGGGACAAGCTCATAATCGCCGTTGCTGGGTTACCGTTAATAATATAACGTTGTTTGTACATAGGGACCAGTTAACGTTAGCTGCCGGTCCCATAGTCTTTAAACGGTCCGCTCACAGTGAAGTTCTGCACGACTCAAATCTGCACTTGACTCACATTGGGGAGTGACACCCGTGATCCGTTTTATTTAACTTGTTATTTAACCATTTTACGCTTCAGTTTCCTGTTTTACTTTGAGGTGTATGTTTTTCCTGTGTCTGTCTGGTTTTACTTCCTGACTTGTGTAGTCCCGCCTTTTGTGATTGTCTGCCCCGCCCTGATGTGTTTCAACTGTTCCTCAGTCCTCATGTCCCTCGGTTACTACCCATTACTACATTACCCTGTGAGTTTAGTCTCTGTCCTTGTCTCTAGTCGGATCATCGTCTTCTCTGCCCCATTCCCCTGCTTCGCTCTGTGCAATGTTTCTTTCAAGTCGTTTTGAGAGTTTTAGGCCATGTGCTATAGCTGTTCTGTGGAACTTCCTTTTTTTTTTTTTTTTAAATCTTCAAACTTAGTTCTGGTAGAAAAATCTTACTAAGCATACAGTTAGCCGACAGTTAGCAACATACTCTGCACGCAATATTCACAACTTGGATGAATGTGTATGAAAAATACTTTTGATTCTTTTGATCAGCGGACACTAACGGACTAGAGGAATATAAATAAGCCAGGGATGGACCCAGATTTTGTGTTTATGGGCAGGTCATGGTAGGGAATCATCAAGATTTCTTGTCTCTTCTGTCCATTGATGAGCATCAAGTTTACAAATCATGTTTGGTGCTTATGATGGTTTAATCGCTGAGAACTTAGCCAATTGAACAACGTTGCGTGTCCATACTGTCTAAGTTCGGAACTTTTGTATTTTAATGTTCAATGTGAAACACAGACGGTGTACCATAACCAGGGCGCTGGTGATCTGGTGGGTTTAATGAGGTTATTAAATTGCCACTTTATCTTCCTAATGTTACAACCTTTTTTCTCTCAAAGCAACACCTACTTTATATTATTCTCGACTTCAATTCATTTTGAAATTAATTAGTTAAAAGGAAGTAATGTGTCATTGATGTGAAAATGGACATTTACTGAGATTGCTTCTCCCAAACAAAAGACAAAATAAAAGGGAAGAGAAAATCATGCCTGCATGTGTGTTGGCTCAGCAGGGTTAACATTAAATGAGAAGTGGATCTATAGGAGAACAAATATTCGAAGCCAATACAAAATGGCTGAGAACCTTATTGCAGTATGTTACCTTTAAATTTTCATATATAGAATGTCACCTGCTAACTGAATCTTGCGTTTTCCTTTAAAAAAAAAAAAAGAAGACATTTCTACCCTAAACTGGAGCATTGACCCTGGTCAGTAAATTTAATTAAGTAACTGATTTGTGTGTCATTTGATGACACATACATACCACAACTAGGGCTGCTTAAAAAAATCATATTCACAATTTTTTTGGTCAGTATTGAAATCATGATTATTTAACGTGAACACTAATTGACTTTTGCAAAAGATGTTGCACGTTGCACCTTAGTGAAAAACAGTGAAAATACCTTGAACTTTGAAATTTCGCTTATTGTTTTTTTTGTTTTTGAATACCCTTAAATATAAATATTATATACAAATGTTGGCGAAGTGTTGAGCCTTTTAGGTGGAGCGGAAGTGCACATGCACATCACTAACCACAACCACCACCACAAAGACAACACACCACATGTGTGTGAGAGAGAGAGAGAGAGAGAATTGAGCATGTTTAAATTTTAGATTAGAATCATGGTGAGAAGTGGGAGCTTTTTCTCAGAGATTGTATCCAATGCTTCTAATAAATCTAATGAATCTAATTTATCTAATAATGAATAAATCAAAATGTCATATTGGTACAAATATGATGTGTTATGTCTGGGATAACTGTAACTGACTGGGAAAAGCAGCGTGATAGACAACTGCAGCACAATGCCAGTCAATGTACCAAAACTAACTGTTAAACTGTTCAGTGCAGAATGCAGCTCAGATGAGTCATTTCCTCCTGACACAAATAACATGAGGGCTCTTATCAGAAACTTTTTTTGTCATTCACCTGATAGCAGTCTTTCTGCGAATACAAATGTGCAAGGACTGCACATCTGATAATGCACATTTGCAGATTTTTAGTATTGAATTCACTATATTTACTATATGTATGTTTTATTCTGTGTCTTTTGCCTTTATAAGGGTGTGTCAGTTTGTTTGTGTACCACTGAGGGTGAGTTGCTTAAAAAGTTTGTGGGACAGCTACTGTCCAATGAAAATAAAACATATTCTATTCTATTCTGCTCTATTCTTTTCAATTCTATTCTATTCTATTCTATTCTATTCTATTCTATTCTATTCTATTCTATTATATGTTGCAACAGCATATATGAATTTTTTTTTAACAGACATGGCACAACATTACAAGTTAAATTCTACAATCCTATTACATAAGCATGCAAAAATCCACATAGTGGGCAGCAAATGTATCTTAGTGTCATCACAACCTTAAAAAAGCGAGTCGCCAAACACTTCCTCAAAGGTCTCACAAGACCAAGTTGAATGATAAATTGAACAGCACAGCACAGTTAGGCTCAGACTCACATGCAGACGCTTTACATTATTAACCACCAAACATGAACCAGAAGGAAAGCACAATGGCTGTGGGAGAAGTTATCTACACTTTGTTGGAGGTGCTTATTGCTGTTAGCTGCTGTCTCGGTAACATGTTGGTTATTTTGGCGCTGTGGACCAGTAAAAGCATTCAACAGCCTACTTTCTGCCTTATTGTCTGTCTGGCTGTTGCTGACCTATTGGTTGGCTTTGTGGCCATACCGATGGCGGTGTTGGTGGACGGACGAGTGAACACTTCTTTCTACGGCTGTCTCTTCATCAGCTGTGTGGTCATCCTGTTGACCCTAGTCTCAGTTTTGTCTCTTGCGGCTATTGCAGTGGACCGCTTCTTCCGGGTGTTTTTCCCTCTTAGGTAAGTCTTTTTCTCCATTTCATCTCAAACTCTTCTCTGGCCCTTTTGCATGACTTGCAATGTTAAAAGTCCCTGATATACTGTACATCCATACAATGAGCTAATTGTTGTTCTATATTGTGGATTTTAACTACATGTAATAAGACATATCAATAATTAGTGTCTTTCTGTTTAGGTACAAAAGGACTGTAACACAGACACATTCTTGGCTTGTTGTTGCAGCATGTTGGCTTGTTGCAATACCACTGAGCTTTGCTCCCATGCTTGGATGGTGCAACCATGAAACCTGGTCTAAGTCCGTCAACTCTACTATTGTCTGCAGGTTTATGGATGTGATCCCCATGTCATACCTGGTTTACTTCAACTTCTTTCTTTGTACCCTGCTACCTCTGTTGGTGATGACTGTACTGTATGCCTACCTTTTCTGGACAATCCGAGGAAACCTTCGAGAGAAACCAGGCAACGGTGCCCAGACACAGTCGCAGATCTATCTAAAGAAAGAAAAACAGCTAGCAGGATCTCTGTCTCTGGTATTGGCTCTGTTTGCGTTGTCCTGGCTCCCTCTCCACATAATAAACTGTATATTATATTTTGGCGGGCGAGATTATGTACCAGCACAAGCTCTCTACATAGGCATTCTGCTTTCTCATGCTAACTCAGCAGTAAACCCAGTTGTGTATGCGTTCAAAATACACAAGATCAAGACAGCGTACCTGAAGCTCTGGAGACGGTATATTTCATGTGGAGAAGAATATCAAGGCTCTCAGACAAGCCAGTCGACAGACAACAATCTCAGTAGTGTGGCCAACAAAGAGTGAAGGATTTTGTTTGTTCGGTTCTTTTTTTTAAGGAGCAGGTTTGATTGATTGTTGACGGTTGAACATAATTAAACTTTGGTCAAACATATTAACATTGTGGGAAAAGTTAAGAAAGTCAGTTACAGTATGTGAAGTTTAAAATGATTGAAATCCAAAAGCTACCTTTTAAAGGATGAGGATGATGTTCTGTGTATTGATAAATAGAAGATATCTAGCCAATTGCACTGAAATATCTCTATTTTCAGGAATCTGTTTGTGTTTGTGTGACTTGTATGTGGGTTAAGATGTGGATGTGGACTGTCTAGTAGAAGGAAATGGCCACTTCCACTGTCTTAAGAGCTTTAGTTTCATATCACTGTTGTGCTTCTGTTTCTATTGGAGTTGCAGTTCTTTTGTCAATTCCACATAAAGCCCACACTGTGTTGGAAATTACCTTCACCATCTTTGAAAAGGAATTGAACTTTAATGACACTAGAAAGATAAATTCAGATATCTTAAGCATTATTGTTGTGTTGGGAAGTTGGGAACATTCATTTTATGGCTTGTAGCCGTGTACACCCGACTAGAAAAATAGAAACCCATGTACAATGTTCTATAGTCAAACAGTCCTGTCCTCTTCAGGTCATATTAGACCGGTGTGACATGTATGGTAATTTATTTGAATCTGTAGTTTCCAATCCATTTGTATAGGATTGGATAGCATATAAATCTTATAATAATATGTCTTCCCCCATTGGAAAGGAAGTAGAAAAAACTAAACATTTCAAAAGACTGCAGTCTAACACAACACCACCACAAAATACAGCCTCAAGAATTACCCAAAAGCTGAGTCAACTAGTCTAAACAACATTCACACCTTACAAGCATCACAAAGGAAGCATTTATTGCAGAACAGTTGTATTGGATAGCATTAGGTTACGCAGATATTTATAGTTTTCTGGTCAATGTGTTGACTACAATATGGAATATCACCAATACGTTACCAACTACCAGTTGTACTACCACAGTTAACAAGAAGCATAAACAATATACTGTACAGATGTTTTTTTTGTACCAGTTTCTATAATTGATGTATTTTTAACAAGCAATATCTGGCTCAACAGATACATACATTACCGGGATGAAGACTGACGAGTGTCCCTCCCCACTCACTTCTTCTTCAATACATCTTAAATACAAACTGTACAGTGACATCTGTTGGCAGTTACTTTCTGCCTGCTACATTTTGAATTGCTTTTACTACATTATTTTTGTGTAAAGTACAGTATCAAAACGTGGTATTTGCAGCCCACATAAGAGTAAAAACGCACTTGATTTTACAGGTAAATGGATTTACTTCAATGATTAGGACACCATTTTCTTTGGTTAATCAGTATTCATCTTTATTATGATTTTAGGTTTTGTGTTAATGCTTGTCTTAAGTTCTTATTTCAGAAATGGAGTGGAATTACTTATGTTTACAGGCTTGTGGTTAGTTGTGTGACAGTTTTGTGTGTGTTTTTGTTTTAAATTTCCTTACTATACAGGCATTTAGTTTTGTACATACACCACACCTTTGAAGTAAAAAATAAACGTGTTTAATGTTAATGCAATCTTTCAATGAGCAGTTACTTTCTGCATGCTGTAAACAGTTTATGCATATTTACGTGCCAGACAAATCTTGACTAAATATATCATAACTCTCGTCTTCAATCTATAATGGTACACTTTGCTCTTCATGCAGATAAATGTGATATGATGATATGTGATTTTAACTTTCAAAAGCATGTACCACCATGTCTCGTTTCCTATTTGTTGCATGTTTAGACTTTAACTGTGGTATGTTTGACAGAGATATCGTTTAGGGGCGCCTGGGTAACCTGGTAGAGCGTGCGCCCATTTATAGAGGTTTACTCCTCAACACAGCACCCGTGGGTTCCACTCTGACCTGTGGCCCTTTGCTGCATGTGATTACCCCCCCTCTCTCTCCCCTTTGAAGTTTAAACTTTCCTATGCCAAAAAAAGGCCTAAATTAACCCCCCCCCCCACCCCATCTATTTTTCAGATCAATTATCAATCCTCCAATCGGACTCTAGCACTTCCAATTTGTATTCTTAGAAAGAAATTGCTACAAGTCCACCATGAAGTTTGTAAGTTACTGACTTTTACAAGACCATGCATCTTTATAACTAAATTTTTCAGACACTGTGTTAGAGTGATTCACACATTAAGCAAAAAAACAACACAGATTAAAGCCCCTTTTTGCCTACAGTGTGAGCCTAAAACAGTGATATTTAAAGTGTGGTCCGTGGCACTCCGCAAGGGAGTCCTTGAAAGGCTTCTAGATTCATTCATTTAAATTATCATGATATAAAAATCTATTATACTTATTTAACTAACTACTAAATAATCTCATTTTTTAAATCTCAAATAGTTCATGGATTACTTTCTAATCTAAAAAATATATACCTCAGAAACTGCAAATATTTTTCAAATATGTCTAATATCTAATACATCTCTTGTGTCGTGTTATTTCATGTAACATGAAACAAAAACTTTTGCAGTGTAAAAAACAAAGACAAAATAGCTACGTGAAATTATTCCAAGGGACATACATTAAGGGGGTCCCCAGTATATTCTCTATCTTGTAAGGGGTCCTTGGCTGGAAACAGATTGAGAGCTTCTGCAGTTCGGTTCCCAAAGCTTAATTTCCAGAGTGATGACAGTCTTTGGCCACATGATGGCATCAGAGTGGCTCCTTCGCCCCTCAGTGTGAAAGAGCTTCATTCCTAGTACTCATTGTAGGCTACCTCTCAAGGAAGGTAATAGACTGTATAGTTATCACCTGAGTAGGAGTTACTCTATTCCACAAACTATACAACCTACTACCTCACCTTGCTAGGCTCAACTTCAGGCACCAATATCCTTAAAAACAAGACTACTCAATATGTATCAACTTCAGTACATGTTGTCAGAATAGGCCAGTTCCATCACTGTGTCTGGTACATTTATTTGCTATGTCTGCACGCTTCTCCTCAGAGGTGAGGGACGGGTTATCTCTTAAATTCCATGAGTTCCTTATCCATGGAGCCTCCCGTGTAGGTTTCGATTTCCCAGTAGATCAACCTGTCTCCTTAGGAAAGACAGTAGATTGTATAGTTATCTCAGAGGGAGGACACAAACCCCACAACTATTCAATCTACTACCTCAGCCTCAAGGACAGATACTTTTGTAGGAAGCAGTGGAAAATTGTCGGTCGAACTGCAAGACAAAAATAAAGAGAGAATGAGTGAGTTTTAAGATCCACTTGGGGCCACAAAGGTTACAAATTATTACAGAACACACAGTCTGTGGAGAAGTCAAGATAGATGTGTTCACATGTGTCATTTCAGATAGTAGCAGCCCTTTGCAGAAAACATAAGACTGAATTTTCTTTCCTGTAACTGTCATTTATTGTAATTTCTTTTGTAGAAAGCTCCTGCAATTGCATCCACAATAGTAGTTAAAACACACACACACACATACAAACGTATTATAATTAAGTAAATAATAGATTTATAAAATATTTGAATGACCATGGAATGAGGTAGTCTGGTAACAGTTTTATCAGGAATTACCTTCCAGGAGCAATTTGATCTCTAGTCTCACCACCACTGTAGAGTTGTAAAATCAAGTTTCTCCAGACTTGCAGGGCGCCTGACAGTGCTACTGTGTTTCTGTCCGTGTTATTCAGTGTCTAACCACGTGCATTGCTCTGTGCAAATGCATTTGGTCAGTGTTTGAGAACAACAGGTGGTGGACGTGCCACACATTTGTGTACAATGGAAATTTGCAAAATAAATCGTACGTTCTTAATGACCTGCACATCTAAGACAAAATGCACTTCTGTTGACACAAAGAGCTCACATTTAAGGGAAACTGGACTATAATAAAGGGCTGCTGTGCCAAGAATTAATATCTATTTTAGGCTAAAACCTTTTCAAAAGTCCTTCCAGCTTTCTTACAAGAAAATAGCTCAGTTCAAGCAAATTTGCCCCCATTTCATTTCCTTCTGTCTTTACAACCAGAAAGCACTTGGAGAAAAACGGAAAATGGCAGTACGTCGGCCATCTTAGGGAGTCGTTTGGCACCCGTACCAAACATCTGTGGTGCAACCTGTTAACTTCTGCTTCCTCTTTCCAAACCCTTTTCCATGATATAGACTGTTTATTCTCCCCCCCACTCGTCAAATAATGGTAAAGGTGATGTTGAGACTGGCTTGAGGAATACTATTATTTCAGAGAGTTGATTGTTGCTGTTTCGGAAATGCATGCCAAGAAATCTTGCAAGTGATTTTCGTTTAAGCTTGAGTTGTTTTAATGGAGGAGCTGAATGTTTGACTTCAGAATGCAGCACTGCCCCTTTTTGCTCAGTGTGAAAGCCACTTCAAGTCCATTGAAAAGGGAGTCTGTTTACTGTGCCAGAGTCTGGGACACAAGCTGGGCAGAGCTGTCTGGGACCCAGCAGAGCCATACTTTGGCTGAGCTTCCCAAGCCCAGACACTGTTATGGTAGACAACGATGGTCAACTCATGCAAAGGCTAGGACACTTTGCATAAATTAGCATGTGAACCATAGACGCTGAAAAGCGGCTGGGCAGTTAATTACATTCTGAATTCCTCTTTGGCCTAATTAATGCCGACAGTGATTGAAATGTTTTGGCAGGCTGTGTGGCTGTGGTGCCAGGGCATGCTCATTGAGGCAGAATGAAAAGGCACAAGGGCATCAGAGAGTGGGAGGCCTTAATTGATATGTTGAATTAATTAGACAGTAAAGGCGGTATTACATGGTATCAAACTCTTCTAACTGGCTGGTCAACGCTGAAGGGATGGAGCGAAAACAGGAGTGGATTCAACTTTTTATACAAGAAAAGTTGTGTGAACTACAAACAAAATTAGTTGTGGTGAGGGGCCATTACTCTGTGGTTCTGTGGTAAAACATTGGTATCTTCTCAAATAATTCATTTGTTAGACTGAATACCTGCTTTTCCATGCAAAGTAATACAAACTGTATTACAACAGTCAAAACACATACATATGCTGTGTTCACATTGATTCATTAAATTATCAGCAGTCTGATTCTAACAACCGTTCTTCTGCCTCAGTTAATTTACAGATGGCCAAAATGCTACCTTTAGCCAGAAGTTGTGATTCCCACGCGGAATATAGCTCTCAACCAGAGGCCAGTGAGGCCTGCAAACAGGTATACTTTTTTAGTTTTTCTTACCTTGATTGATTCCAAATATCCTGTTGCTGATTGTGCATTTTAACCAAAGCTGAACTAGAAGAAAACTCCTATCAGTACCTTCAATACGAGTCCATGTGGGTGAGCAAATGCTTTCCTTTTTCTTTTTTTTCACACTGAAGTGATGGTTTGACTTTCACAGTCTATCCCCAAGCTGCTGATGATAGGAAAATGGCTGCTCTGTTGCAGAGTATAACGAAGGAATAGTGTTATAAATCCATGACCTTCATCTGAGACTCCCTCAGAACAATCAGCGGGCCAATCAACATATCGCTGACACCGTCGTTCACTGTTGCCTAAGATAGAGCAGCTCGTCTCAGAGTGGCAAACGTTCAACTTATTGAAGATATCCATGCTGTCATATGCCCAGGTGCCAAACAAACTGAGAATTTAGTAGAGAAAAGCACAAAGAATATCCATTACAATACCCGTTACAAGTCGGCTTTGGTCCATGATGATCGGCGGAATACGGGGACGACTGTGAGGGAAAAGACAGGTTGGTTCTCTTGTCAGCTCTCCCCAATATTTGATGCCAAGAAATGGGCATTGTCTCCGTGCCAAGCTGAATCTCAATGAGACAAAAAAAGGGGTGATGTCGTGGATGCAGCATGGCAGAACCCACCACTGAGTGGGGGGAGGAGAGTATTGGCAGCCAAGCAATGAGAGTATGCCATGTCAGACAGCGACTATGATACCACACAATAAGGTATGGTGGCGTAGCTTGCTGCCAGATGCTCCGTGCAATGTGAGCTAGGTGTTCACACATCTAGACAAAGGTCCATTGTTCCATAGGCTGACTCTGTCCATATGTAGGACAAATGGTCATGTTTAGAATGAGCTTAAGGTTTCAGTTGAATCTCATCAACTCCGATGCATCCTGTTTGATAAACAAAATTCAGAACTTTAATATGATGGGAAGATCCAACCTTGGTCCACTTTTATTTGCCCAGAGTCCACAGCATTCCGTGCCTATGTAGGCTTTTTGTGTTTTATTGTCCTCTATCCATGTCCTGCTGCATACACATGAAGTTGAAGTTTAGTTTAGCTCCATCTATCAATCTTGACGTCTTTATTCAGAGAACTTGTAGTTTCAATTGAGCATCAAAAAAGGAGGATATTTTTGTTATTAGTCAGAGGTTTCAACAGTTTAATCAGTTAATGTATGTTCACTATCTTTTTTTCATACATTTCATGGACTAAAGGGAACTTCCAATGATACCACACTCACTCAGCCCCCACAATGTCAGTTTAAAGTTCCTTTTTTATTATTGCATATGGTATATATATATATATATATATATATATATACTGTATATATGGTAATATAAGCATTCTGGTTTCCATTTGTATTCCGACCCATGACAATTGAGCAGACTGTGTTTGCATGCAGCTAAACACATTTGTTTATTTATTAGAATTTTAGAGTTATTTATCTGAATTTATACGCAGATATCAGCTTTTAGTCCATGCTTGCATTTTAGGGTGCTAATCGGACCTACTATCCGGATATCTGAAGGCTACACCGAAACCCCAGAAATATTGGCTAAATCATTGTCGAAGCGATTTAGCAGATGGATTACAAGATTGTGTAACCTGTGACAAGAAGCTTAGTTGTGACAATAGACCATTACTATTGTCTATATATACACACATACATATACATATCTATATATATATACAGTCTATGGTTGTGAGCAGCAGATTGTGTTTGCACGATTTTGATTCATTTTGACACAAATAGAAAAGAGGAAAAACTATGTAGTAATTCACAAGAAGGTGCCAAGGATTCAAGTTTGAATAATAAACATTATTTATTTTCCTACCATGGTAATCATCTTGTAACCCCTTGGATTAATCTCACAACCACTTCTGGGGGTCTAGACCCCAGGCCCAGAGCCACTGGACTACACACAATTTAATATCTGGTCCTAATTGGGAGGAAATGGCCCCCTACAGGATGTCATTAGATGAATTGGCTTTGGTTTTAGGGCCTCCGATTTTAGCCTCATGAGACGTCCGAGTTGTCATGCCATTTTTCTAAGACAACATACTGCTGCCACGTCTGAGGCCTAATGCTTGTTGAATAAAGGGACATGTAAAAACATTAATAGAAAGTACCCCTACACCACGGGTGGTGGGCGTTCATTACATTACATCATAAATATTTTTCACGTGAAATGAGTGTCATGCAGATTGACAAAATAATACTAAAATGTATACTAAAAAAACTAAAATTCCCCATCTAAATGTGTTGGCACTGCTTGTATTATCAGACATAGTAACCCAGAAACCATTAAAGTGTTACCTAAAACACGGGTCTATTAAATATGCTGCTTAACATGCCACGTTATCCCCTGTAGGTGTTTATGACCAGTAGTTGTGTTTCTGTCCCACTGTAATTACTATCCGCAACATATTATATTATATCACCCATTTTTTTTATTAATTATTATAATTGGTGTTTTTTGTGATCAATTATTTTTTATTTAAACATTTATTATAATTGTGTTAATACCTTAAGAGCACTGCCACTATCTACTTTTTAAATGTTTCATGGTGTCCGCTGTGCTTTATTGTGTTTTTTGTTTACTAAAGTGATGATGAGGCTGAAGACTGTTGTTTCTGGTGTATATTTTGTCACAAGCTATACGTTTCCTGTCTCTGGGCTTGTATGTCATATCCATATTCGGCTGTATTTACCACTCAGAGAAGTACGACAGATGTACCTTTACCCACAGTGACATTCTCGAGAGACAAGAGTTAAAAAAAAGTCTTTGCAAGTACTTTTTGTGGTTAGCTGTCTCCAAAGTAATAATTAATAATTAATTAATAATGAATTGGTGTCAACCCAATTGGTCAGTGAGCTATTGTCATACATGCCTCTATCTTGTCACAGGAAACCTGCCAATCCAATATTGCAAATATTAAAACAAATAAGAGGACAGTGGTAGAACATCTGGATCTTCCAGATGTTATTCTTAAGCTGGATCTCTGTTGGCTTTTACTCCAAACTAAAATGGTTTAAAGTTTAAAACGGCCGTAGTCAAAAAAGAATCAGATCAAATGCTGTTCACAGCCAATTAATCTGTTTTGCTAGCAAACAGGAAGGGCTGAATGTGTATATGCAGCGTGACCTGATAAAAGCAACCACCAAAAAAAGAGACTTTGATCCTGGTAGCCACACAGTCACTCTGACCGAGGGGAGGAGAGAAACGCAAATAGCAGAGGATATGGCTTTCTGAACAACATGTCATCAAGCAAGGTCATCTGAGGAGAACTGGGGGGGGAGGAGGAAATACGCTACTTTCTCTCTTGCTGGCAATCTTTCCCTCTTTTTTTCCTTCATTCACCCTTTCTGTACAGTACAGAAGTAGCCACAATCTGTTGTTATCACACACTCAAACCCAAAAGCTGACTCGGCTGTGTGCAAACCAAACCACACACAGCCTCCACCAAGTAGCATGTGCCAAAATGTTTACGCTGTCAGTTTGCGATAAGTCTGGTTCATATAGGAGTGTGATTTGTAAAGTAAAACATTTATATAAATGTTTCCTAATTTTAATAACTTTTTTTGTATCTTTTGTGCGTCTTGTGGTTTAAAAACAAACCTAAACCTACCTAAAGCTTCCGATTTCACAATGCAAGCCCCTTCATGTATACAACAATGCTTGCAACAGAGGGATCTGGTTCATACTGGTTTGTGAACAGGTCTATCATACTGCAGCGTTTAAGTACACTTCACAAAATGATACGATTTGCAGTTTGCTACATACAAACCACATACTGTATTTTTCAAGATGCTTATTCAACCCGTGTCAGATACTTTTTCGTTTCGTGGTAAAATAAATGGCGAACAGTAGCCACAATACAGATGAAGGATATTTTGTGTTGCCTCTGGTACAGTAACATCGCCCCCTAATAACAACCCTGCAACAAAGAAACCAAAATGTTTAATTAAAACGCGCAAATTGCCATTTATCTAGAATTTCCTGTTTGAAACTTAGAGGTAATTATCACTTTTTGATGGAGAGAATTTTGTTTGTTGGAGCCACAGGAGCTGGGGTGTCTTTAGGCTCTAAATTGCAGTAAACTATACCTAAATGTTGTTGTTTTTACTAGTCTTGTACTTTAAGAGGCAGCAACACAACCATTAAAATTTCTTTTTACTGAGGGCATGTGTTTATCCTACATGTTATGTAAACCGACCGCTCATTACAGTAACTAGAAATAAATGCTTTGGTCATTATTTCTTAATGCGTTTAACCCAAGAAACGCCATCATTTATTCAACTAGATTTGGTGTGTCTCGATTGAACAGAAAAGATGGAGATTTAGTCGTTGTGTTCGGTGCAAGTAAAGCAGACACGTGTACAGTGTGAAAAGTGACGTAAAAGTAGTGTAAAAGTACAAAAGAAACGAATTAAGGGAGACCTCAGGACAAAGAGGAACATGAAGGCCAAAACAGAAACAGAATCAAAAATGAGAAATACCTTGAGGTGAGTTTTTTTGTACAGGTCAGGCTAGTGTTCACCCGCAGAAAATTAGGGCCATGGTGGCGGCGAAAAAAATAAAAAGGGCGGGTTAGAAAGGAGACAAGAAGGCATTTCCACATCCCTCTCTTTCTCCTGCAAGACGAGGGAAAGGCTGAGTAGTGTACCAGGAAGCAACCCAACTTCAACAGGGGCTGGGGCTTGAGAGCAGTTTCTGGGCCATGCCCTCCTCTCTCCCTGCCCACTTTTGCCCCACTGCCAAGAGGGAGAGACAACAAGGCGAAAGGCAGGCAGGAAAAGAAATCATGAAGTCACCAAATTGTGCATACACGGTCCTGTTAAAGATCTGAAATCCGTCCGAAATATGCATAAAAGTAAGCTGGAGTTTCACTTGAAAGTAAGATTAGGGGCTGGGAGATGCGGGAAAGAACCAGACAGACAGAGAAATAAGCATGGGTAAAGAAATCAGAAGTGAGTACTTACATGCTGTCTTGTAACACAACCAAAAGGTTTGACACATGCATCTACAGTTGGCCAAAGAATTCAGTGCCAGATATTCCTGAAGCATTTCAGAGCACATGAGTTAAAGGCTTCTCTCGGACCCGTGCAGTGTAGTCTTTTGTCAGCAGTTGGCATGATTCCCAGGTAGTACATGCCTCATAGTTCCCATTTTCAGTAGTCACTCCGGAGTTCTTTAGTTGTTCTGCACCTGCCTGTGTTTTTGATCGGATTTCTTTTTGTAGTCGATAGAAAACAATGCTAACCACTGAGGCTCTGATTTAATTTGATTCTTGTTGTTAATGGAAACCAGTGTAACAGTCCGGGATGTTTACCACAATACATCCTCAAGTAAGAAACTGTGTCATGGAGCTCTGAAACAAAAATAAGGGCAAGGGAAGGGTCAGTCTCTGGGAACAAGCAAATCCAAAGATAAAGTTTTACGTGCACCACCACCGAGAAATTCAAAAAAAATCCAATGTGCAAGTCCTGAATAAAGCACAGCGCTTTCATTTCATTTCACACTCATTTTTCAGCAATTTTCCTCAGGCAATATCCAAGACAGCTTCCTGTCCAACGTCACTGACTCGTGACTTCTTCTTTTTTTAAAGCAACTATGTCCAAATATACTTTCAATATAGTACAATTAAGCTTTCAATCCTTTCTATTCTCATGCAGTCTTCTTTCCAAAACAAATCTGTACATGCTCTTGAAGGATTTGTAGTTTAAATGAGATAAAAAAGCAAGCATGAATCATTGTTCTGACATCTCAGGCAGGTTGAAGATAAAGAGAGGAAGGGAGCTGCAAATAACTGTTAACTCTCAGTCTTTTTCTTTCCTCCTTGCGAACACTGAGCTTGTAAATGCTTCAGCTGCAAGGGTTTGGGCCAACCTCCATTGGCACTGTTTCAAAAGAGCCCTGCCTGGTTCAGAAAACGGAGGTGACAAGTCTGTGAGAGGAGCTCTTTGCTCTTTGTGGCTCTTTGCACTCTCTCACCCTCTCTCTCTCTATCTCTCTCTCTCTCTCTGGGACTCGGGGCAGTAACCTCTCCCAGGACTTTTGTTCTCTGCTCTCAGGGTAATGCCACCTCGTGCCAGCTCAGTTATTGAGGCGTTTGTTAGGGATCCACGGCAGTGTGGACTCTCTGGAAAATAGGAAATGCAAGCTACAGTACTATGTCCTGGATACTTTGTCCGCCATTTCAGATGTGTGTCAAGCTCTCACAAAGCTCAGCACTGCTTGTGTTACAGTTCAGGCTGCTTTTCTTATTTCTTATAAAATGTTTTGTCTTGCAAGATTTACACTGAAAAGAATAATGCACTCAATGATAGATGCACTAGTAGGTTCATGTTCCTAAAACAATGGTTTCAAACACACAGTAATTTAGCTTTCTCTAGTGTTATTTTCCAATTCAAAGGGTAACCTCTCCTCTTATAGTGTGCTTGCTTTATTGTAAAGCCTCTCGTTGCAGGTGTCACGTATGGAGGACAGTCATCTGAGCACTTTGTCTTGCCAGGGGCAAGCAGGAAGGATATCCGTGTGAATTAACATTTGACAACACAAAGGTTTTTCCTACCTTGGTGTGCCCAAAAGTTGTTATTAAAAATTACATTACAAAACCTTTTTTTATCAAACATCTAAACTTTCTGAAATTAAAGTGAGACAGACTTTGTTCTCGGTTTCCTGCTGAACTAAAAGCTGTGCAAAGTTGTAAACTACTACTGCATGTACTTAAGCACCACACTGACCTTTCACACAGCTACATCCCCGCAGTAGGAAGTGTATAGAGATCACACTACTGTCAGAGTTAATAGTTACGAGAATCAAGTGCTCCTTCTCAAAGGTTCTAAAAACAGAGTTCTCTTTGGAATGTACAACAAGCAGCATACATACATGCAGGATTCGGACAATCTTCCAGCTGTTCGATACAATAAACTCTGCATTAATTAGTCCATTATCGTCTTCAGATTCTCAATGTGCACGTAAGCAACTCATCATTCACACCTCTTAATAGCATGTGTTCATGTGTGGGACAGTGTGCACATGTGCAGTGCATTTACTCGAACATTATTGTGCATCTTTATTAGTGTACTTTAAGCTACATTAGTCTTAATAGTCTGGCACCAGTGTCTGACTCTGTTTGGCCACTGGGGCCGTCCAGTTCAGAGCCTGCTTATATTATACAGTATATATATATATATATATTGCATGTATTGTATTTCTTATTCTATATCCTTCGTGTTCCACTTCCAGGATTGCTCCAGTGCCGCAGGACATTCTGTCAGATGCATGTATTTCACGTTTCCTTCCGCTCTCTTTGTGTTGGGATTTTTATGAATGAAAACAAACCGGTGTATTCATGGTGACTATTGTTCACTGCTACTCAGACCTCTGCATGGAAAATTGAGATGGCTAGCTAGACTGTCTGTCCAATCTGAGTATTCTAGTGCACGACTATTTTGCAGCGGCTCTGTGCAGAGTTTAGCGCCGCCCATGGCGATTGTGATTGACATGCCAAGTAGCGGTTAGAGGTGTGACGAGACCTCGCAAGATTAAACGTGACAATATTTTTCATCAAGGTTAAAAGTTTCTCGCAATGTTAGTATAAGAGTGCAGAGCAGTTTTGGAATTATGCTGCGTTCTAGACACAGTTTTTAGCCCGTAAATTACAACTTCAAGTTGTGACTCACGACTTGGTAGCGCTCCAGGCAAAGTCACAACAAACCCTTCTAGCTAGCATTAGCTAGCGGCTACCTAACTTTGACGTTTAGCTAGCACTAGCTGATACTAGCATTTTCTAGTAATATATATACAGTATACATGCATAAAAAAAAACTGTAGTGGTACACAATTGTATGTGTAATGTTTTGATTAAAATGTACAGAATTCCTTTACTGTAAACATCATACATAACCACACTCCTCATATTTCTTTATTTATATTTATACTCATATATTTATACACTCTTGCAACTGTAACAATGAATTTCCCTTTGGGGATCCATAAAGTAATTCTGATTCTGATTCTGATTTTTGTTGCCTATTTGTGTCTATTTATTTCTATTCCTCACCATTAATCAGAGGGGTCTGTACAGCATTAACAGGGGTCGCTCTTGTTGTTTATGTGTGTGTGAAATCAAAAACTGGTTGCCTGGAACGCAGCATTAGCTGAGTGAAGCTCGATGGTGTTTTAAGCCCTCAACTTCTCCATCCTGGCACTGCCGTGACAGTTGACATTAAGGTTCCTAACCCTAACCTTAACCCTAACCCTAACCATAACCCTAACCTTAACCCTAACCCTAACCATAACCCTAACCCTAACCATAACCATAACCCTAACCCTAACCAAAACCTTTGCCTAATCCTAGTGGATTTCAGGCAGCAGGATAAATCAATGTGAAGAGAAGCTCTCTCCACCATACAGACGGAATAAGTAAAAGTCTTCAGTTTTCATTTAGTGACTTTTAAAGGATTTTTTTAAGGATTACTTTTTGGGGGCTTTTCCCTTTATTAAAGAACATGGGGCGAACAATCTTACTGGGTGAGCTAGAGGCCACCTTGGATTTTTATCTAGTACTGTTTCTTCATTAAAGTTTTCTGTCAAATACTGTTAAAATCTCGTCCCAGTCTCATCAACCTAGTCTCCTGTCTCGTCTCATGAGCTGGGTGTCTCGTCACACCCCTAGTAGCAGTACATTTCGGATAACAGAATATTGTTGATTCAACTGTGTGAGATTGTAAGTTTCAATTAGTTTACAACCCAGGAGTCTATTTTGCAAAAAAAATAGCATCTTCCCATTTGTGATAAATGGATGACACCTCCTGCTATTGTCTTCTATTGTAACCCCTCCACCTTCCTCGAACAATTCCTCCGTCGGGGATAGAACCATTTCACCCTGATTTTCCTGTTTTGTCTTCATTGTTTGTCCTTCCTGAGATGCAGGCGTTCTCTGAGTTGATGATTTACCCAGGTTTACAGTGCTACCGGGTTCACATACTCAATAACGTGCCATTTCAGCACTCAACCCGTGGGTGAACTAAAATATCATCATACCCCCTCCTCAAACACAGGTCACTGCCACTGGAAGCTCTGCCTCTATGTATTTAACATAATTCTTTCTGGCTTAGTGTTTGTACAAGTGCTTTGAATGGTCCCCTTTTCACCATAACTTTGATTAATGTGTTTTCATTTCAGTCAGGCTTGTTGTTACAGTTGTTGGTATGGTAAGAGCTGGTTTAACGGCCTCTCTGGTATACTCCTGCTGCTTCATGTTGCTTCAGCAAAGTTTACCATCTTGCTCGCAGCAATAAAACACAAGTGACATAAAAATGGATTGAAAACACAGTGTACGGTGAGAAACACACTGTGGATTCTGTCTCTTTAAGATCTTGATGGCTTCTCCGCTGCTCCCTTGAGGTCGCTGGCCTTCCTTAGGCCGCCTGCCAACTGCCATGTTACTGTCAAGCGTTTGCAGAAATGCCAGCAAAGCCATTAGTCTAGACCCTTTTCAACAGTCAGCAGACTGGACAGCGTGAGCAGCACGGTGATGCGGAGAGACAAAGGCCCTGGCCTTATAAAACTACACAACACGTTACTTTTCCTTCTTTATTTCCTATCACGTGTGTCATTGTTCACTTGAGCTGTGATTACTCTCCTCCCATCGCCTCTTGTCAGCCCTGAGACTGCAACCAGGCAGGACTGAGATAGGGTGGAGGGTTGTAGAAAACCACTTTTACAATGGATATTCATACTTTTTGAACTTCTTTTTCCAAAGAATATTACCATTGAAGTTTGATCAGTCATTTTTGAAATATGCAAGTAACAGTACCGCCATGGTGCCCCCTGGTGCCTCACAGCTGCTTCTTGCTTGTTTTTTTCTCTCTTGGGGTACAGCAGCATCTGGTGGTTGACTAGGGAAATCACACATTTAATACACCATTAACACCTTTCTCATATTTATTGATTTAGGGAATGTCACGTGGCATATTTTTTAAACATGATCCTGTTTCACATTCACGCTGAGCTGTTACATTGGAGCAAATGATATTAGGGCATCGTACATGTAGCTGTCAAAGTGAAGAGAGCCTTTCCTTTTCACTTTTCTTCACCCTTGCTAATTCTAAATGTTCTTGACAGTTGTGCACTTCTATCCTGTTTTGGTTAAAAGCACCTGAATTAAAATCTGTTTTGTTTAATCTAAAGCTGTTTTACTTTCCCCCAGTGAAGCAAATTTGCACACAAGCTGTTTCTCCGTTAAAATGCTCACAGATGGTGAGTAGCTGATTAGAGTAATCCCAGTTGAAGGGTCGGGCATCCTGACTGTGTGGTAGTCGATGGGGGGAACCCTGTTGCTTTGTTCATAAAAATCCTCTTAGAACTTGGGTCATGAGCCCGGTGGGCATTCACAAGCTGGATGGAGACAATCACACTGCTGCCTAGAAAAACCACAAGATACTTGGTGAGACATCGTATTAATGCATGTTTTCAAATTCATACTTATACATGTTTAAATGTAGTGATTTGCATTGGATATCCTGTTGTGTTTATTCACACTCTTTGTCATGTTTGCTCATGAAGACCAAAATCTGGATGGGCTGTAACCATGCCCCTCCACAATCACACCGTGAAAGAGGCCTGGACACAGAACAGGTATGTCACCGTTACCACACAACAATACAGAACTTTGCAAATGTGTGTGTAATCAAAGTATTTTTCACATGCGTTCATCCAAGATTTGGACATGCTTATTGTGTCTTCCATTAATCCTACTGAGGTCTTGTGGTTTTTTTAATCGTTATTAATGCTTTACCACACACACTTTCCACTGGTACAGGCCAAGTGGTGCTAAACCAACATGTGTCAATGGAAAGCTTTACTGGAGGATGTTAGGTCGGCCTACTTAGGTCCACTTTCTTAATGTAAAAATGACACTTTGTACCACAAAATTCACTGAGTTATGTAAAGCAGAAGATATGGATGGATTGATGAATGAATGGATGGACGGACAGATGGATGGATGGGTGAGTGGGTGGATGGATGGGTGGGTGGGTGGATGGATGGGTGGGTGGGTGGGTGAGTGAATGGGTGGATGGATGGGTGAATGAGTGAATGGATTGTATAGTCTTGTATTTGCATGGCAAGGTGTTTTCTTAGAATGCCAAAGATGAATATTAAAAATATCTGTACAGCAAGAATATGTTTGTAGGTAGTTATTTCTTTTGTGTGGGAACATGCTATTTGAGACATTTTTTTTAACCTACCCAGGTTCTAGATTAAAGAGGAAACTATTTGTTTTTTTATTAATTAGTCAACAAAACATGTATCAGCAACTTAACTTATTGCACTCAACGTATTGGTTTAAAGCAAATATGTCCAAAATGTACTGGTTCCAGATTCTTCAATGTAAATATCTGCTGTTTTTTTGTCCTATGGCAATGAACTAATATTGTCGGTCTAACAAAACAAACAATCAGAACGTGACAAATTGGGCTTACTTTTACATTTTATGAACTAAATGATTAATGGGTTAATCATGAAAATGATTGACAAGTAAATTGACGATAAATATACTTGTTGGTTATAGCCCTATTCAGATGTGGGATTCAAATCATATACTTTATAGCAAAGTAATGTCTCTCTTTTAAATAAAGTAAAGGTTTTGTTGGCACCAAAAAGAGACAATTGAAAAAAATGACGAAATTACAGCTAAGTTCACATAATATCACTACATTTAATTACTAACATGTGTTTATAATTGTTTTTGCTTCAGGATTCAAAAGGATGGGGATTCTGCTTCAGCCCCGCAGCTGCAAGTTCAGGTATATCTTTAATTTAAATCTAACTTCTACATGAGTTCTATGTCTGTGGATGGTGGACACACGTGATAGACAAGTGTTCTCCCTCCTCCTGAGCTGTTGTTGGTTTCTCCCGTTGACGTGTTTCTACAGAGCAGATGGCTTTACACATAAATCCTATTAACAACTTTCTGCTGATGGACACTCAGTGAGCACAGGGCTTTCCCACTCTTTCCTTATCTCCACGGAGAAGTCTGCTTTTTTGTTTTCTAACCTCTAAAAAGAAGTGGTAGAGCGGAAGTGAGAGGCCACGCCATGTCTGCAGAGAAGGTACAAGGGTTTGGTTTTGTGGTTTTGTTTTCTCGACTGCTAAATATAATCTGATGTGTGATGAAATGTAATGACATTTGAAGAGACACCCAAAGGAAACATATTACTTTGATATGTCAAATAACACTTTTGCTGTTGTCACACAACAATATTTACAGTTGCCAGACATTTGCCTTCTGTTTAGTTAGTTAGCAATGTGGACTACTTCAGTTACTTAAATCTAAATCACATACATTTAGAATAACGATCATGTAAACAATAACCTCTGACCCACATGTGAGATAACTGCTCTGTATGTCAATGCAACATGGGGTATTTCATTCGAGTAAGATCCACCAGAGACCACATTAAGATATGACTTCAAAACTGGAAAGCATCTCTCTAGGCAGCTACAACCTGGACAGACTCTATATCTGACAATATGTTGCATCTAGATTGATGATTTCCAAGTTTATGCCACTTGTCTGCTGAGCAATGCACCTGCAACAGCATGCATGGGGGATTGAAGACATGTAATCCAGCTACCCAAACTACTTAAAGTGCTACTGGGGTGACGTCCAAACCAAATGCAACAGCACTTCCTTTTTAATGAATTTCCCTGCTTTTAATGCCTGCTCGGTTTACTTTTAGTATTAGTGCCGGGTGATATAGAGGCAATCAAATGTCACAATATTCTTGACAAATATCTCAATGCCAATGTTGATGCTAAATAATCTCCAGAAATAATGTAATGATTTAGTGGGTTAAGGTAAATAGAACAACTAGAACGGTCTGGTAAGAGTAGAAAATCCCATCACGTTACTGTAATGCAACCTGTAAAACCAGGTTAAGACAACACAAACCATATTACAACATTACGATATATTCAAAATCTAAGACCACATCTAGTCTCATATTGCGATATCGATATAAGACAAAATCTAGTCTCATATTGCGATATTGACACAAAATTATTATTATATATTACCCAGCCCTATTCAGCATGTGCATCAACAAGTCCTGTTACGCAATGTTGTAGGTAAATCATCATTTTATAAATGGGTTTATTAAATCCAAATCCTCTCAGTGAATTGCAATAAATATGCCATCTACAGTATGTGTCATCAAGAATTTACAAAACAATGCATAAAGGTCATTATTACAGTTTCAGATACATTATTTTAAAAAGATTAGCTTTGATTACGGTAATAACCAAGCATTTGAAAACGCTTAAAAAAAAATCTAATGATTTTTGAGTACAGAAGACAACACATTTTTTTTTAAATGCGTGTGGACTGTATTCTACTAAATAGACACAGCAGAAAAGTACAACAGAAAAATATACTAAAAAAAATGTGCTCTTTTGGGTGGACAGTAATATGACATTGGACAACTTTAACACAACAGTTGATTGCAATATGTGTGCTGCTGTAACTCTGAGTTCTGGATTGTCTGAGAACACAAATAGACCTCCATGGATGCAGGATCTACATCTAATAGGATTACCTTTCCTGTCTTCACCCACTGCAACCACACTGACCTCCTTCTCTGTGACTTGCTGTGTCAGTGACATGTTCCTGTCGTTGTGTACTGTAGTCTCCAGCCTCCTCACACCAATACATCTGGGTTCCCTCTTTATTTACCATGGTATTAAAACATACTCATATAGAAAAAATGTATGAAGGAACACATTGAGTGTGTGTGTGTGTGTGTGTGTGTGTGTGTGTGTGTGTGTGTTTGTGTGTGTGTGTGTGTGTGTATGGAGGGGGTTGGGGGTTCCAAAAGCTTGCGTCTAGACGGCCAAGATGAAAGCTCACATTGCAGGTGATATAAAAATAGCAAATTGGAAAGAATGGTCATGTTTATTTTGGACACAGAAGACATAAGAGAGCAAGATAGAGTCAATATTTACATTTTCTGGCTCTCCTTATATTGTCTTTGGTGGTCATTGACTTGCCATCTTGTGTCTAAGATGTGTGATGTGAAGTTTGTTTCTGAGTGTGACCTATCTTTTTAGCTCATATAGGACGATGGTTGAGCACGTTACGTAAAATAGTTGAAAATACTTCTTTTTTGGGGTCTTACAAAACGGTATTATCAAAAATAGCAAAAGATGACTTGATTCTATAAAATGCTTTCAACATACACTACCGGTCAAAAGTTTGGGGTCACTCACAAATTTCCATTGGACTCCATTATAGACAGAATCCCAGCTGAGATCAGTTGCCTTGTTTTTTTTAACCAGGGCAGCAGTTTTCAGATTACATTATGTGCTTACATATTTGCAAAAGGGTTGTTTAATGTTTTCTTAGTTAAGTTTTTAAAATAATATCAGATTAGTAAACAAGATGTGCCTTTGGAACATTGGATGAATGGTTGCTGATAATGGGAAATGTAGATATTGCATTAAAGATCAGCCACCCACTCAGATCAGCTGGTATCCTGTCTATAATGGAGGGAAATGGAAATTTGTAAGTGACCCCAAACTTTTGACCAGTAGTGTAAATACACGCTGATATCCGCAACTGAACATGGAGCTTTACCAGAAGCTTTTACATTGTGAATATCATGTGAATGTCATGTGCACTGACGTTGGGTATTTTTCTTATTTTTTTTTTTTATAAAATTGCATTGAGCATTAAATTAGTAAGTTACTGTTTGTTTTATAGTAGAAAAATAATATATTCATAGCTATACAATACAATTCTTTTAAATCTTTTTTTGCTTTCTGCTCCTCGTTTCCCTTCACATCTGACTTTGCAATGGTAAGTTGGTATTATTTAAATGCTGTCATATTATTTAAGATAATTTTTTTTTTATGTCTCCCTGTTTTCATTTTGTCCAGTCCCTTGTCATCTTTTCTCTGCTCTCCTGTCCTTCTTCCACGAGTCTCACTTCTAATCTGTTTTGGATCTTTTAAAGAAAAAACCATAGAAGCCAAAAAAGAAGAAAGAAGAAACAACAGAAGCCAAGCTGAATGCAAAAGAGGCCAAGCCCAAAAAAACAAAGACAAAGAAAAGTGAAGACGCATCCGATGAGGACAGTCCTGCCATCCAAAGTGAGCAACTCTAAAGAAATGATATTTCTATAATATTTTGAGCATTTCCTACAAAGCCCGCAATAACAAACTGATGTTTTGCATGTCTCTATCTCTACTGCGATATATCCCCACTGCTGATTCCTTATCAACATTATAGATGGAAAGAAGGTGAAGAAAAAGAAACCAGAAAAAGATAAAGAACCAGACAAGGACAAAGAAAAGGAGAAAGAGCCCAAAAAGAAAGCCAAAAGTGCTCCAAAAAAGAAGAAAGGTATGTCATTAGTGACTCTCTGAGTTTTAAATTGAAAACCTTTAAGGCCTAACTCTAATTAAACACCGTACAAATAACTCTTCAATCAAATGTAATCAATCAAACAAAACAAAAGTCTTCTGCATATGTTTTGCGTCTCTGCAGATTCAGGCTCAGATAATGACGATGATAACGATGATGATGAAGACGCCCCCAAAAAGAAGACAAAAAAAAAGGCAACAAAGGACAGCTCCACATCTGAAACGACTGCCAAAGAAAAGAAATCTAAATCTAAAGGTATGGCAAGAAGCAGGAAAACTATTTTCTAAAGGCATTAGCAGTGTAATTAATCCAAACAACAGTTATGAGACCAGACTCCTGTTGTAAAGAGGATTAAACGTTTTTATTGTGTAATAGTGATTGAATGGAAACACTGACTTGGTTGCAGGGGCAACAAAACACGGCAGTCAAGGGACCAGCTTGCCCTTGAGTAATTAACTGTGGAAAATGTCATCAAACGGTTGCAAGGGTCAAATCCTGATCATTTCCTTTTAATTCTACTTACCAAAATGTACAGTTAAAAATAGAAGAGTTTGGCACTTTGTATCAAATTCACTTTGCAGAAGGTCTGGAGAAAAGGCTGTTAGACGCTTAAAGTTTGTTCTTCCAAACTGTAGAACACATTCTCAATTAGTATAATTACACAATGATTAGAAAACACTGATTAGCCAACAAGCCTGCTAAATTATAACTATGGTGAGAAATAATGAAGGACTTTGAATGACTTAATGAACCGTGAGTCTTTTTCCAGCTTGAGAACTAAAATGACAGAGGGATGTGAGGTCATGGTGTCTCAGAGCTGTGTAGGCTATTTTCTAGGTCCCAAGTTTTGACATTTAAATGGTAACTTCCGTTTTATTCCACCTGGACCCTATTTTCCCATGTTGTTGTGTCTGATGACTGATTAGATTAGATTAGATTCAACTTTATTGTCATTACACAGGTACAGGCAAAAGGCAACAAAATGCAGTTTGGGAACAACAATCTATAAAGATAGTCCAGTATTAAGCAAGATCGCTGCGGAACAAGCTGCAATCTAAGTTAATAGGCCAATTGTCCAGCTTGTATTTACGTTCACAAAAGTGATTGTTTTGTCATTGACAAGCTCAGATTAATATTCTAAGTGTCTGACAACATTATGGAAAGGATTTCTAAAGAGGTTGACGTTTTTGTTAAATTCTGTTAAAGAGTAAAATACTTTTTTTAAACATAAAAACTTCTGCAAAATTGCATGTATAATATATATGCATTTATTTATAATGTATATAAACATTAATTTTAGCTTTATTAATTACAGTTCATTTAAAGTCAACAGAAACAAATTAAAACTATGAAAAGCTATCAGCAATAATCAAAACTAGTTTGGGTTGAAATGAACACATAGTTTACCAGTTTATATGTGAAAACATGTTGGCTGTATGCACACTAAAAGTAGTATTTTTTTAATGCCGCCTGTTGAGATTAGAGCTGTTTCTGCTTGAACAGAAAAGGTCTTCAGTACATATTTTAAAGGCAAATCTCTGTAGGGATCCTTTCCATAATTTTGTGAGACACTTAGAATTATAAACTAAGCATTTCATTGGAAAAAAAGAACTTTTATTGGACCAAATTGACAACGAAAATTTGCCCCATAGGGTAACATTGCAGCCTGGCCTGTGGCTGCCGGTTGCAGAGAGTACGTCTCAGCTGTACTCTGTGTTTTGTGCTAATTAGCAAATATTAGCATGCTCGCACATTAAACTGAGATGGTGAACCTGGTAAATATTATACTTTTATAAACCTCATCATGTTAGCATTGTCATTGTGAGCATGTTATTATGCTAACGTTAGCATTTAGCTCAAATCTCTGCTGTGTCAAAGTACAGCTTTACAGAGATGATAGCATGGCTTTGGACCAGTCAAGTCTTAAACATTCATTCAGTGCATCGGAACAAATAGTTTGGCACTTTTATTGAAATTATTGAAGAAAAGAAAACGGATAAGAATATGACAGACCTGTCTTTTACAGTGGAGAGGGAACACTTTGGTGTGTAGCTCAATATTCCTATTCCTTTCACTTGGGCTACAATCAAGTGCCTATCAGTGCAGATGTTGAGATATGACTTGATTATCACTTCAACGCTTTGCTAAGAGTGTTGCTATTCGTCTCTGTTACTTTGGTTGGATTAGCTACAGAGCTTTTACCTCTCAGCTTCATTTAACCTTTCTCCACCTCACATCTGCTGTCAGTCATATCAGGAATACCTGCTCTAACTTGTGTTTGTGGCTCCCTTCTCCTCCTGTAAAGAAAAGCCAGGTGCTCTGTTAGTGGTACCAATGGAAAAGGATTTAATTATATCATTAATAGCTATGGCAATGTGTAATATAACTGCTGTGACTAGTCTTTTTTACAGTATGAGTTTTGTGTTCGTTGTGTTGTTTTTGTGAATTCAGAATTTTCTTTTCTTTTAAGTCATAAACTGTATATTTAGTTGAAAAAGGGTTTAGGGAAGAAATGGCACACACTGTATGACTTGTTAGAGTTTAGACGAACACACGGCAAAGCCATTTTTACTTGTGTCTAGACATAAAGTGCTTACCAAAAGTAGAGTTTTAACCACATCCTTTCATTCCCTAAAGTTCATTAATTCCTATTCAGCCGGAAGAAACAGTGAGAGCAAATTTCAAACTGAGCACACACAAAAAGCTGTGCTCCCAAATCTGTCCCGGTCTTTTAAGGGCGCTAAGCGGTTTTGGCAATTTCTCCGCTGTTTTCTCGCTTTTTACTGGCAGGTTTCTCTATAGAATAGATATTTGGCAGCTCCTGTGTTTACTTGTGTCTGACTCATTATTCGGTCAGTCTGTCTTTGTTCCACCGACAATGCTTTCCTAGCTTTCTGCTTCTTTTTTGCCAGCTCAGCCATGACAATAGTGTGAAAAACTCCATCGCTACCTTGTTCTTATAGCTAGTTGGTTCCTGAATGGGGGCACATAGGCCTATGTGTGCAATGCCGTGAAGCAATTTGTTACAAGACCTGATATCACGCGATACTTTTTGATGCATAGCGTTAGGGAGAAGTGAGATGTCCACGATTCAACCCCAAAAAAGTCATATAGGCTAGCCATTCCAATGACGGAAAAGCTGTCCAGTTAACGCAAAGTAAGCTAAAGAAATCCTGCATAGTTCACCTTTAAATCTTGGCTTTCTGGGTGATTTGCTTTCTCCACTGTCTAATACACAAAGGAATGAGATTGACATTATTCGTCTTTGAAAGATTAAATTCCTCAGTGTGTGCTCACATGATTCTCAAAGTTCGGAATCACATTCAAGGACAGACTGCATTTTTTAAATTGTATTTATTTATCATTTTTCAGAGGACAAGGACTCTGATGGGAAAGAAAAAAAGTCCAAGTCAAAGGAGAAGGACAAGAAGAAAGAACCAGCTTCAATGTTCCAGATAAATGGAGAAAAAGACTCAAAAAGCAAGAAGAAAGGTGATTGTATTTTGATAACCCCAGTCTCGCATTGCCAGACCTTCCTCCACAGCGCGGCGGAGGAGGGTCTGGCTAGTCCACACAACATTCCACAATGGAAGAAAATCGTGTTGTGGTTCATTGGAATGCCTTTAAACCAATCATAATCATCTTGGGCGGTGCTAAGCGCCAGACAGAGCAATGATGCCTCTGCGAAATAGCCTTGGGAAGGAACTTGTTATGGTGAAACATGTGTACGTTCAAAAGTTGTTTTAGTCGTGCAACAGAAAACTCAGATTGGACAGATAGTCTAGCTAGCTGTCTGGATTTACCCTGCAGAGATCTGAGGAGCAGTTAACCATAGTCCTCAGAAATCAAACTGAAGTTTAGAATGCCAACACAAAGAAAGCAGAAGGTGATTGACATCCGGCCAAAACAATTGTGACATCTGGCAGAATTTCCTGCAACACCTGAACAGTCACGGAACATAGACTGTGATAAGCCTAACTGACACTACTCAAAAATACATGGTTTGCTTGTTGAACCTCCTTTATTGCAAATGAGACATTGCATCTTAACTTACTTGCACAAGCATGCATTTTATGTTGCTTTATTTTAGACAAATAACTCTGGCTTGGTAAGAGTTCTTGCAAAATTCAACCAAAACTCTTATCTTCACACCTTCTCCTGAGCAGCTGCCAAGTCAGACAGTGATGAAAGCGAGGAGGAGACAAAGCCAATCAAATCAAAGAAGAAATCCACCGCTAGCTCATCATCCTTGTTCCAAATATCAGGAGATAAGGACAAAGACAAGAAGACAAAAAAGAAAGGCAGGTCCACCAGTACCTTTATCCTCCTTTTGAGTCCCTGACAAGTAGCTAACCATATGTGTTGTATGTTTCAGCAAAGGCAGAAGAGAGTGATAATTCTGACTCAGAAAAAGATGAAAAATCCAAGAAGAAAAAGGGCAAAGGGAAGAAGAAAAAGGTATCTTAAACCTCACAATTCATACATAATTAAAAAAAAAAAACTTTTTGTAATTAAATGTCACACAGGCAAACCAACAGTTCATCTACAGATTAAACGTGAACATTTCCATGCTTTGTGAGCAGGTGAGATCTCCATCACCTGAGATTGAGTTTGACAACTTGGAGAGGTTTGTGATGGATCCGGCTCCACAGGGCGTGACCATCAAATGCAGAGTGACTCGAGACCAGAGAGGGGTGGACAAGAGCCTCTACCCTCTGTATTACCTCCACCTCGACAACCAAAAGAAGGTCAGGGATTTCATCTGTGTTGCAGATAGATATTGATAGATAGTTTTGTAATGTAGCAGATATTTGTATTCATATGTTATGCAAATATGAAAACATCATTAACCCTCATGTTGTCCTCGGGTCAAATTGACCACATCCTATATCCTGTCCTATATTTCCTATATCATTGTTCTTTTTAAATACCAAATTGTGATTACCCCAAATAACATGATTGGTTCCCCACAACATTCTTCGGGGTGATTTTGATGGGTAATTTTGGGGTGTCTTATTCAATTTTATAGCATTAACCCTCATGTTGTCCTTGGGTCAAATTGACCTGTTTTAACCTAATTATTTTTTTTAAGTATGGGCCGTCAAAATAAGCGCTGAAACTGTTTTCACAGTTGAAATTTTCCTAAAACGTTGGGAAAAACACTAAAAACGTCAAAAAAAAAGCACCCACAGCATTGAAAAAGTGACAAAAATGTCGTTAAAAAAAATTTAAGTTGGAAAAATAGTGACCATGGTTGACGGGAAGACAACAGAAGGGTTTAAAAAAAATTGAAGTGGTTTCGAAACAGTATTAAGTAAAAGGTTCAGTCTATTCCAGTCTGTGATTATCCACCAACAGACTTTCTTTTACTTTTACTCTAAATAATTCCTAATTTCTGCTTTTCTCAAACAATACATCAAACTCAACTCAAACAATATGTGTAATTCCCAAAAAACTAGGTTTAAGGATCATAAATTCCAAAAATAACTGTAAGACTAAAGTTAATAAGTTAGTGTTACATAGAGTTGAAAACGGCAAAAAAGGGACAAACATTGAAAAAAGCGTCAGAAGTGTTGAAAAAAGAGACAAAATGTGAGAAAAAGTTAAACATTGATAGAAAGTTCAATTTTAATGGGATTACAACACAAGGGTTAACAAATGAATAAGAACCCCGTGAGTCGTTCCATTCATTTAATTAGTCAATTTAGCACTGAAATTAACATTGTGAGGGTTTTGTGTATAGTAGATTGCACTCTTTCTTTAAATGTAACAGGCATATTTGCCTTTTTTCCCTTTGTAGACCTTCCTGTTGGCTGGGAGGAAAAGAAAGAAATGCGCAACTTCAAATTACCTCATTTCCATCGATGCCACAGATTTATCCAGAGGTGGAGAGAACTTTGTCGGAAAGCTGAGGTACACTGCAAAATCAACTCATTCAATAGTATAGCATTGAAATGTGTAATATCAGACAAGTATTAATTTACCGTGAGTTTCAAAATATTTAATATATAATCTAGGTCCAATTTAATGGGGACTAAGTTCACCATATTTGACAACGCTCTGAATCCAGACCGGGCTCTTCCAGACTTGTCCAATGCACGGCAGGAACTAGCAGGCATCATTTATGTAAGTTATTAGACAGCTCATTATATATTATCTACATTGAATTTCACAAATAATGTTTTAGGGTTGTAATAGTTGACAAACATCTGGTTTTAATTATTTCTATCATCAGGAAACAAATGTCTTAGGGATGAAAGGACCCAGAAGGATGACGGTTGTCATTCCAGGAATGGACAAGAACAATGAAAGAGTGCCTCTCCGACCACGCAATGTAAGATGTGCTTTTTTTGTATTTTTTGTTTTGTTGCTTTGAGAAGAACATAAAAACTGCAAAATGAATAGAATAAAAATGCTGAAAAGACCAGGTCACCAGGGTGGTACACCAGAAAGTGTCATTTGATATTAATGTAAAAGTGGGATTATCAAGTAGACATCTCAAACTGTGGGGATTTTGACTTCATGTGCATGAAACCATCAGATGACTCATTAGCAAAATCATTTCCAAAGAAAAGAGAAAACTCCCACACATTTTTTCTCTGTGGAAATGGATCATTGGGGGAAATAAAGGAGGAGACACAAAGGAGACAAAGCAAGTGGTGCGAGTAATTGTTGCTACCCATTTCATTACCAAAATTAGCCTTCCCAGAATCCCCCGCTGCTATGCACAATGTCATTTAATGATATCCATACTGCTTACAGCTTGATTTATGATATGTTGTGTGTTTATGTTGAAAGGAACACAAGGCCAAGATGTAAAATCATATGCTGGTGGTATTTTCTGACTTCTGCTTTCACCGATTCTCAGGACTGTGATGGCTTGTTGATAAGGCACCAGTACAGAAAGATGGACAATCTGATCGAGCTTCACAACAAGACGCCTGTGTGGAACGAAGAAACTGCGTCTCATGTTCTCAACTTTAACGGCAGGGTCACCCAGGCCTCCATCAAAAACTTCCAGATAGTCCATAGCAAAGACGGTGAGTATTGTCAACCAACAGTTTCAATCTATCGATGAAGACAAACACATCTGTTATAGTGCGTATAGTGTGGTGTATAGTATAGTGCATATAGTGCGTAGTTTCTGTCGCAAACACAATACAGGGACGCAAGCTATTTTAATTAGCTGGAGACATGGTTAAACATAATTTGCTCTTACCAGTGTATTGCCTTGTGTGTAATTTGTCCATAGCAAATCCATGCCATTTGGTCCCAAAATATCCCAGTTAGAGAGTGCCCTAAACATATTGTTTACTTTGTAAATCTTTCCAATGATTGCCTGAAAGAACCAAACAGGCTTGCCTTTTTCCACAATTCAAATTTTCTTCAAAACTTGCCATTCTCAGCGTGTAACTTTGCTCAGAGGTTCCGGTTAATGATCCTTGATGTGACCGGAGTTTAAATTAGAAGGTTAGGGACATCTGGCGGGACATCTGGGGGGAACTTCAGTCAGCACCGGAACTATCCACTAAATGAACAGTCGTCGATCCAGACTACATTTATAATTTATGATCTTCACTTGGCATTTCAATACTTAATGTTATCCAATAATATTTTAATTTCAACAAATGAAACATTCATTCTTTCATATCTTGCTATTTAAACGATTCCTTGCCTTTTACAGTGGACTACATTGTGATGCAATTTGGACGAATAGCTGATGACATTTTCACGCTGGACTACAAGTACCCGATGTGTGCCGTGCAGGCCTTCGCCATCGCCCTCTCCAGCTTTGATGGCAAAATTGCCTGCGAATAACTACAGCAAGATCTTTGTCTAATTTTCTACTCCCACTGAAACCAGTATGCAACACGCCCACAACCACGTCACAAAAACTCTTTGGACTCACCTGTAACACTTCCTGTGGTAGACGGCAATAATGGTTGCTTGAACATGACCATCCCTGCTGCCGTGCTGTCAACTTCATGGGCATGGGATTCAATCTGAGATTGCACAGCATGGCACAAGAGAGTTATGCTTTTTTGTCCTGGGAGTGGAAACCTCCAAATTTCTGTTAATCACAGACACACAGTACTTAAAAGGACTTCAGTGACTGGAGAAAGTTACGTTTTATTTAGGGGATGATGGTACACCTCAATGATGAACGTTACAAACTTCATTAAAAGAAGTTCATCTTTGTGTTTTGTTGTGCTGTATCGTGTTGCTGTTTATTTAATATGCAAATTAATCAGTTATCAGGCATTGTTAAAGGTCCCATGGCATGGAAATTGAACTTTATGAGTTTTTTTAGCATTAATATGAGTTTCCACAGCCTGCCCGTGACCCCCCAGTTGCTAGAAATGGCAAGAGGTGTGAACCAAGCCCTGGGTATCCTGCTCTGCCTTTGACAATCTTGCTCCTTATGAGGTCATAAGGGGCAAGGTTACCTCCCCTTTCTTTGCTTTGCACGTCCAAAGAATTTGGCCCGCCCATAAGAGAGAGAGACATCAAGCTTTCAAACAAGCAAAGTGCCCCTACAAGCAAAGTGCCCCTAAAAGTCCCCCCCCACATCCTCCTCCTCAAAAGCTACAGACTCAGAAATGGCACCTCCTAAGGAAGGCTCATTGTGGGACTGGCTCTAGCGGCTGTTATTCTGCACCTTCAGATATGGTATTAGGGGACCACAAAGGTCTATATAAAAAAAACTTCAGATACAGTATTAGGGGACCACAAGGGTCTATATAAAAACAACTTCAGATATGGTGTTAGGGGACCACTAAGGTCTATATAAAAGAGACTTCAGATACAGTATTAGGGGACCACTAAGGTCTAAATAAAAGCATCCAAAGAGCACCATGTCATGGGACCTTTAAAGTGGCATGCACATAATTGTCAAAATCTGGAATAGGAGTGTCTTTAGTTCTCAGTATTTGGTGTTATTGTGATTTTGTGACTACACATTCAATCTAAGAATAGTTCCCTAAGGCAAACTGTGGCCAGACTGAGTCCTTTGCAGCGGCCCGGGGTTCGAGTCTGATCTACGGCCCTTTGCTGCGTGTCATCCCCCACCTCTCTCCCACCTTTCTTGTCTATCCACTGTCACTATCAAACAAATGAAAAAAAAGAATAGTTCCCTGTTCCATGATTTGTGCTCCTGCATGTTTTTTTCTATTATGTGTTTTTTGGTTCCAACCTTTTGTAAAATGTGTTGTTTTCTGAACATTGCCTTTGTTGCATTTCTAGGCTTATTGTTGGAATATTATTTATTAAAGCATGTGAACTTTAGAACTTGTATTTGAAACTAAATGCATTATTGTTTGTGTCTACTGCCCAGGGACTACAGATGGAAATAAGCTTGCCGCTAAATCTAGTACATCTCTTCTCATTGTACATTGCACGTTCCTGACAAATACATTTAATACACTAAACTAATAATTTCCTTTGAAATCAACATGTATTGTAGGAATACATGTTTTGGTCAACTTTTTTGTGTTTCCCACTTATTAACTTTTGCAGTGACTGTGGCCAACAAGTCTTATGTATTACAATACTGCAATTGAAATCAATGGATTTTGGACATCTGGTAGTTAAGTGATGGGATCAGAGACCTTTGTTGCACTTTATCCCCTTCTCTCTCCCCCTGGATGTCCTGTCTGTGTGCTGCCTTTTTAAGACAAAAAAACACCCCTAAAACCTTTACTTTAAGGCCCTGTACTGTAGGTGTTGGTAGCCGGTTAGAACGGTTATAAAATCAGTTTTATTACAGAATCACCTTTGATGAGCCAGCATATAATCAGATAGAAAGACTCCTTCTTCTAGATGCAGGTTTTAAGAGACACCCACACTGTTCTCCAGTAGTTGTCTGACATGTTGAAGAGGAGAGCTTCGCTCCAGATGAAAAACCTGTTTAGGCCGAGTGCCTTGAGAGGTGTGTATTCTGCCTGAACCTGCTCAGGCAGTTGTCCAAACTCGTAGATTAAATGAAGCTTGAAGCTGGCAGCTCTTCGGGGTCAGACGCTGTAAGGTGAGTTCTTCTTCCCTCATTGACTTTTTCTATAAGAGTGCTCATATTATGCTTTTTGGCTTTCTCCCCTTTCCTTTAACAATATTAATGTATACTTTATTAATCTCGCAAGGGGAAATTACAATTTTAATTATTGTGTTATTATTCTTTTTTTGTGCATGTTATAGGTTGACAAAGTGAAAAAGCCCAAAGCCCCCCCCCCAAAGGGATTTACCATCTTCTACAGAAAACACTGTTCACAAACTGCTCCATTGTAGTCCAGCCTTTACTTCTGTAAAGATGGAACAGAAGTGTGATGTCTCCCTCTGTAGCTAAAACAGAGAGCTCAACACACAGGGTGAAAAGAGGAGCTGCAGCAATGTGCAGTACAACAAATAATCTTTTTTATTTTTTTATTTTATTAAACCATGTAAACGTTCTCTGGTAAAACCTCTGTATATAATTCTGAACCTGAAAAAGAACATAATATGAGCACTTTAATTACTAGTAAAAAAAACTACCAAGATCACTGTCGTAATGCTTACACTCTAACCAGAAACAAATTACAACGCTTTCTTAAAATCAACTTAATTGTGCCTCTTAAACAATTTAGAAATCTGGTTTTAAGCCGGCAAACGTACTGGTACCTGCTTTACATAATTGTATTTTTTTTTTTGCATCCTTGTTATCCTAATTTATTTATCAAATTGTTTTCAGTCTCAGAATGTTTTTTTAGTACTGATCAAATGCTGCAACAACGCTGCTGACCAACAGAAGGAGCTGTTTCTGGGTGGATGCGTTCAAGGTCTCGGCTTGTATTGTTTATGGTGACATAGACATTCTTAATAGTGAAAACAATATTATGGACTACGGATACAGCGCTGGAAAACACATTCAAATGTGAAAAGAAAATAGAATTGGAAATGGAAGTAAAAAAAATTGACTTGAGTAAAATACCTATCATCCCAATCTACTTCAGTCACAAAGATGACTTACACACCGTGAAGGTGACTCATGATGGCACTGAACAGATCTGAGACATGGGATACCCTGGAATAAACGTCATAAGCATTTCCCCTCAAGTATTCTATTTAAGTACACTTTTAAGTTAATTGTACTCCCATTTAATGCTACTTCATACTTCTACTTCACATTTCAGAGGCAAACACTGAACCTTTTAAGCCACAACATTTATTTGACAGCTATAGCTTCTTCACTGATAACTATTTTACATACACATGTATAAACAGCTCAGGAAATGTAATGTTTTATGTACCCAGTAAAAGGAAATGTTTCCCCTGTGGTATTACCACTTTATTTACGCGAAGAATGAAAGTACTTTTTCACCACATGAGCATTTCATTCACATTCCCCCAAATTCAGCATGGCGTTTGGTACGTTTGGAGACTATGGGATCTGCAGTAAAATCCCAAATCATAAAGTATTGCACAACGTTTGTAAGAAAATTGCAGTGGTACTACTAGTACATTTCCTCAAATACTGTCCTCAAGAACACTTTAGAGGTACTTGTGTACTTGAGTATCTCTATTTGATGCTACTTTATACTACTACTCCACTAGCTTTAAATTTCAGAAGGAAATAATGTACCCTTTTACTAATATCTGATATATTTAGTTACTTTACAGACTCAGCTTATTAATACCAAATATAATTAACAAATTAATTATAATGTATTATAATAAATTACACAACCTGGCAATATATATTTGTAAAGATAAGTAACATTAAAGTAATGTACACATAAACACATCAATAATTATAGGACACTAATTTAATACATATTATTCTGAAATGGGTCGTTTGTGTGCATGATGAATATGTATTTATGCTGTTATTTTTGTACTTTTTCTAACTCTTTGAATTCAAAGATGTTAAAAGTCAAGGCCATGCATTAATGCACGGCTTTAACTTTTAACAGAGTATTTTAACAGATTATTTCTGCAGTGTTTTACTATTACTTAAGTAGAAAATCTGAATATTTCTTCCAACACTGGAATAAAAGTATCAGTATTTGAAAACTGCTCTCTTGTACTTCAGTTGAATCAGTTATTGAGTGAGTTATTCCCTAACCCTAACGGACTGGTGCATGTGTACTGAAGGCTGGTTTTAGGACAGGAAGCTGCAGGATTTGGGTGGGCGGAGCCTGGAGTGAAGTCACTGCCCCCCAAGCCTGTTGATTGACGCGCACCAATGGCTCCTCCTTGCAAGTCTTTTTTTCCCTCCCCCTTCGTTTTCCAGTGTAGTGCGTTGATTTCATACCAAAGTCATACTTAACATTCCACTTATACTGTCAAACCTCTGAGAAATATTACGGAAAACAACAAGGCGCCAAATTATTATAAACTAACTAAAGTGACCAGCGGCTTCCATTGAGAGGAAGAAGGTGACTGCCAGAATAAAAAAAAAACAAGGTAAGTTCTCCAGTAAGGTTCACTCTTTCTGTTAGAGCCTTTTTTTCTGGGTGAGTTTTTTCATGCCGCTTGTCTCGGTGAAGTTTTCAGATCATTGTCATTTTTTACATTTTTCCGTGGAGCTCCCCGCGTTGGGAGGGAAGAACACATTTGCTGATTGATACTCTATTGTGTTTGACTTTGCCAGTGTGCAGGGATATGTTTGACAGGCTCTACAATCACATTTCCAGCGGTAGTCCCGCTCATTGGCACACACTATTACAAAAAAAGACACACAAAGCGTCTCTTTTGACAGCACAGCAGAGAAGTTGGTGCCAATATGTTTTTTGTTGTCTGTCTCGCACAGTTCATACCTGGATCATCCGACACCTCCAGCCTTGTTCCTCAAGAGGAATCCAACGATCGTACCTACAGGCACAGAAGAGAGAGACAAGCAAAAACCATTTGGGAGGAATACACAACTTCAGTCTGGTTTGGACCTCTGCAACCCCAAGGTAAGAGAAGTTCTGTCAAAAAGGATTTGTCAGCATAGTGAAATGAGAGGAAGAAGCCCACTCCTCTTCGCTCAGCAGAAAACAGGACTTTATTAGCCAAAGGAGAAGAAAAAGACAAACATTTTACAAAGAAATACAACTCTTATGAAACAAAGATTTAGCTACATGTACATTCGCTTCAGTGTTTTTGTCTTGCTGGGATGAGATTTAAATGTAATACATTTTCATTTTCATAACATTTTCATCTCTTTTAAAGATGGACATGTTTTATCAAGACACTCATTTATAAATTAACATCATCAACTTTACTATCTTCTTTTTTTGGGATTGGAAAACAAAACTTTTAAACAGACAGATATGAACACAGAACACATTTTTTAGTATGAACCACAGAATACCAGCACATTTACAAATCTACAAAACAAATGGCGAGTATGAAGGAAAGGCAGTGTGTAGGCTTGGGACTACACTACTGCATACCAAAAGGATTTATGTTGCATCACTGCTATAAGGTCGATATTTAGACCAAACCTCCCGTATTAGTTTATAAGCTGATCACAAAAAAAACGACATCATTTTTTTTTGTTGCCTTCTTTTCTTCAAATGTTTTACTTTTGTCAATATAAAAGAAATCCTGAGCCCATAAGAAATAAGTGACAAATAAACAACATTTGTATAAAAATAAATAAGCTTTTGTGACTGCTTACCAAGAATCACGGCACAAACATTGTGTCCTTTGAATTGATGAATAGTATCTGGATTTTTTTTTTCTAGTTTCTAATAACTTTTGTTTAGCATGCCATTATTAACATTTTAGGCAGATATTATCTATCTATCTATCTATCTATCTATCTATCTATCTATCTATCTATCTATCTATCTATCTATCTATCTATCTATCTGTCTATCTATCTTTTCTTTCTCCTTTTTTTCTTTTTTCTTCCATGCAAATAGACAGAGCATGCGATGATACTCTGCTAAGTCCTTCTAAGTACATAATTCATCAGTGAGGATTTGAGATGCGTGGATATGAATGCAAGCTAATTGTATAATTATATAAGGGCCACGTCTGACTACACCTGTTCTCAGTCTGTGTTGTTAGTTCACGGCTCAGGTTAACATTATTATTTAGTTTTATGATGGAGCCAAATGTTTTTTGGCAGACTACAAAATGTAAAAAAAAAAAAAAAATAGCAATAACATGTTAGTGTTCAAACAGTCAAAGGAGTTTCAGAGTTAAGTCACTGCCAGTCAACAGGTCGGACTTAACAACAGAATGCAGTATGTCAGGTCGGTCCCAGCAAGCAGAATAACCTGTTGACATTGACGTTTGCCTTGCAATAACATTCCTCAAAGTCATAAAAATTAGATATTTTCATTTCAATATTTCATACATCCTTTTAGTACATTCACCAAGTTTGTGGGGAAACATAAATGTGCAACAAAAGGAAGCGTTTTCACAGCTCTGTCTTGATTCCATGTAGCTCTGAGTGCAAATACGGCTTTTGGTGAGCTCTTTGTGTGTGTTTGAGGCTCCAGTCTTTGATAAAGAGGATGATCAGATATCGTAAGGCCTGTTGGTCACATCAGGTCACGGTTGAGAGGCAAAATCCACAAGTTTGAGGATTACATTCTATTAACATGTGGAAGTGATGTTCTGAAACGAAACAACCAACCAGTGCGACCAAACAATGTGTCCTTGGTAAATGAGACACGCCAAGATGGCTAATAATAGATTTTGATGCTGATGGGTAAATCTGGAATGGATTAAGCATTCTGCTGCTCCGACAGATTCCCCTTCATTGTTTTTGTGCGGCATGAATGCATCAGGCCTCCCAATGTACAATGCGGTGCCCCCCCCGCCTCCTTGATCATACTTTATGTTTCTCAGCCGTTGTGGATTTAGCATGTACACACCGTGCAAGAATTAAATGTGAAGGGAAAGTTTTACAGCGTTACCCCATGTCATGGAGGTCAATTAGATTACTTGGGGTAATATCCCCTTAAAGTGGCCTGTTTTTTCTCCCTCTACTCCCCAGCTGTGCTCCTTTGGGCTGTTTATTGGAAGAAAGAGTTAATGAGCTTGTGTTCTCTTCATGAGGTCAAAAAAGAAATCTGTCGTGCTCCTGATGTGTTTTGATTTTTCCAACCTTTGTTCAAACAGAAACTGTAGGTATTTCAAATCATATGTGGCGCTCTGCTGATTCCGGCGCTAAAGTGCATCCTTTCTTTGCTCTGCAGAGTGTTTACTCGGGCGCAGGTCTGTTGACTGTTTGTCAGCGGCAGCTTCACCCGTTTGTGTTAAACCCACAGAAGAGCGGCTAATGAGCTCCCCCCCCTCCCCCCCCCTCCCATTTGTTCAGACGTTGGTTGCTTTTTAGCACCATCCCCAGAAGTGCTCGTCCAAATGGTGGACACTTGCCCCTCTGTCAGCCCGGATCTGAACAAATACCACTTATGTCTGCGTGGTGAGCACACAGAGGGCCTTGGAGAAAAAGCCTGCAGCTCTCAGCAGAAGGGCATTTAATGACAATCTGGAATACAATATGCAGTCTCACGCTAGCTAGCAGCGCTTGGGTTAAATGAGTGCCGTTGTGTGGATGAAGAGCATATTGTGCTTTGAGATATTTGTTACAATGATGCAACAAAAAGTGCTGCATGCACTAGCACCAATCAAATATGTCTTTAAACATATACCAGGTAATTCCCTCTCAAAGTCCCGAGGAACATAATGTATCAACATTGTATTCACGTTAATACACTGCACATGTTTACATATGCTCCAAACCATGAGGTTTTAACAGATAAGCTTTCTGGCCTCCTATTCGGACCACTCAGGGGAGGAGCCAGGGAGTGGCCTAGAACAGTATGGTCTTTGTGTCAGATGTCCCCAAGTTGCTAAACGTTTTAGTTGTTCTTCCTCTGGTGACCAACTGTTGGGAGTGATGTTCCACATAAATGTGCTCTAAAGAGGAAGAGCTCAGAAAAGAAATGTCTGTGAGGGTATGTTTGCCAGTGTCTGTGGCTCCTCCAGCCTCCATTATAGATAACATGAGGCTCACTAAGCCCTTCTGGTGTTTCAGAGATGTGTGTTTGTGTGTGTGATTGTATGTGAGGCCTGTTTGTCGCACTGGAGCTCCAGTGACCCAAGGGCACTCATGTGAAACCGCTTTAATCCCTTTGCTCAGAGTGTTTTGGGTTGGGGGAAGATATCTGTCTGCGGCACACAGTTAGTCGTTTTGGTTACTCCTAATATTAAAAAAATAATGCAGGTGTTCAGGGATTTTAAGGTTTATTGGGCCTTTATGAGCGTATGTACATAAATGCAACAAGTTTCCTTTCTGGTTCAGTTTGTTATGTCTAATCATAGTTTTTCCTTGTGAAAAACCCTCTATATGGCCCTGATCAAAGCCATGACTGCTTTTAATGCCTTGTTCCACAATTTATATGGTTAGATGACTTATTGGCTGGTGCACTCTGCTGCAAAGTTATGCATGTCTTAAAGGTTTCACAGATTATGGCTTCAAACCGCTCCCCTCACCACAAAATGACCAATTCAGACTAGAATGGCTTCTCCACTGCGTTCTCTGGAAAATTTCCGATTAAAATGCTGATTCAGGCTATAAAAAAAAAAAAAGAGAAAAAAAAACATTCTGGTGCACTCGCCCCATTTTGTGTCAGTCGATCCGTGTTTAGCATGGATTTAGGCTTAATTCTCTTAGAAGTGTGACAATTCAAGGTATGCCACATAGCCAGCAGCACCCAACATTAAGAATAGAACAATAAATGAATGAATTAGGCCTTATGTCAAGGCTCTGGTTCGACGTGTGATACTCATTTCTCCGCCTGAGTCTCTCAGTGACTCATGTAGGAAACCAGTAACCTCTCCTTACCTCCGAGTGAGTTAGCCAGTTTCCCCGCGGTGTGATTTGTTTACGAGAAAACAACAAATAAGAATCAGTTGTGGTGAGTTTCATGATGTAAATGTTTAAAATGTATGTGAGTCTCTTCCAGCTCAGATCACTTTCTGAACTCTGAAGATCATTGTTTTTTTGGCCATGTAGCTGGTATCAAACTGCAAATGTTTGACTTGACAAAGGGGAGTGTGTGTTTGTGTGTGTGTGTGTGTGTGTGTGTCAAAAATGTTTATATTCTGATATAAAAAAAACAACATATTGGTGAAAAGTATTCAGATCCATTACTTAAGTAGCAATACTACGGCAATGTAGCATTATCACCAAAATGTACTTGAAGTATCAAAAGGCTAGATGACTAAATGGGACTAATGTAGCATGTGTGTGTGTGTGTGTGTGTGTGTGTGTGTGTGTGGATTTGTCTCAACTTTTTCCTCTGCCTCTCTTTCTGCCTTCTTGCCGTGTGAGCTGTTGGCTGTCCAGCCCTCCTCTCACTCCTAGCTCTGATTGTTTCCTGAGCGCCGTGCCAGATAGGAAGTAGGAGGAAGTTATTGGAGGAGCTGGAGAGAATTTATTAGGGCCAAACACAGACACAAGAGGGAGGGGGGAGGGAGGTGATTCTGATTTCTTTTCTTTTTTTTGTGTTTTTGGAAGATGGGGCTCTTGCTTTCATGAGTCTAAAGAAGGCAGTGGTGGGAATCTTTGAGCGGACAGGCTGACACTTACAGTAACACAGCTCATCACCTTCAATTTCGAAGGAGAAGTAATACGGCTTGACATGTGCATTTGCATTTGTGAATGCATCTGTGTGCGTTTCAGTGTGTCAGGAGGAATAAGGCAGTGTCTGCAGTTCTTGTTAAAGCGCGGCTTCCCTGGCCTGGAACCTAAAATGTTTTCTCTATCTGTAATCTGACCTTAGAGAGCAGCTGCTCCTTCTGCCACCAAGTCCTGTTGTTTCCCCTGTCAAGAGTGTGTTTGTGTGGCTGTTGGTGTGTGTGTGTGTGTGTGTGTGTGTGTGTGGGGGGGGGGGGGACATCTGTGAGCGCCCCTCAACCTTACCGAGATGTGTGACGGAGTTTTTTAGGCTGTGGATTTGTTAATGTGTATAAAATGTTACATTCGTTGGAGGTGTGTTTAACTCTCAGCTAAGCGGGGGGGCTTTCTGCTGCCAGCAGGGGTCTGTTCTTTGCCAACAGGTGTCCCCACTCAAGCAGCAGCTTAACAAAGGCTGCATTTGTAAAGACAGGAACAAATCCTGTAGTGTATTGGTTAACAAACAGACGGAGGTACATACATTATGCCAGACTGCATGTGATGGAGAGACAAACACAACAGGCTTGATGGCTCAACAGTGGAAGAGACAGATTTGAAGGGAATCTGTTAACAGTCTGCTCTGGGACATGAGTCAGTAGAGTTGAGTCACGGTAATGGGGGTGTCCAAAGTTATGGACAGCAGTGGGAGGCTGATTTTCATGTAGTGTTACATGATAACAAGAAATGTGGATGAAGAAATGGATCAATCAAAGGCAGTACAAGCAATATTTTGTTTTTTAATACTTTTAATTCTTATTTTAAAGCTGCTACAATCCGCATGATATATTTTGATGACCTTGTTTACCATGTAAGGACTCATTTATTGAAGGATTGACATATAGTGAGGAACAGCGGGTTAATTATCGCATCAGCTCTACAGAACAGCTCTTTGCTGTTTTGGTTCACCTTAAATCCTCTCATCAGCGTTGTTTGTAGGAAACAAACTCTGGTAATGCCGCTGCGTACACCACCTGCTCAACACCAAACAGCAGACAGACACAGTTTGCAACTAGTCACTGAATAAGGTGGAGCATTCAACGGCTAAAGGGTCAGATATATCCCTCAAAAGTTGGTGGAGACCAAAACAGAGCTGAAAAGAGAGAAAAAAAATCTATTAACGCAGCTTCACGTTACCAAGTTTTATCTAAATGTGGCTTTTATTGTACTTTTATTGTATTTTAATAACACTGGTCTCGCATTACCAGACCTTCCTCCACAGCGATGTGGAGGATGGTCTGGCTAGTCCACACAGCATTCCGGGATGGGAGAATAACATACTCTGGTTTATTGGCATTTCTTTAGACCCATTACAGTCGTGATGGGCGGTGCTAAGCGCCGGACACAATAACGGTGCCTCTGCAAAATAGCCTCTGGAAAGTACTTGTTTTGGTTGAACATGTACTCGTTCAAAGCAGTTTCATTGGTGCAACAGAAAACTCAGATTGGACGGAGAGTCTAGCTAGCTGTCTGGATTCACCCTGCAGAGATCTGAGGAGCAGTTAACCATAGTCCTCAGAAATCCACCGGACTTTAGAATGCCAACACAAAGAAAGCAGAAGGTAACAGACATCCGGCCAAAAATGAGGGACATCTGGCAGATCTTTCAGCAGCACCGGAGCAATCCCCTAAAAGAATCGTTGTCAACATAGAATATATTAACACTAGAACCAAAAAAACAAATTATACGTACATACTTAGTGAAGAACTATGTTAGATTCCTCTGATGCGTTAAAACAGTTTGAAAATGTATTTACAAGTCTACATTATCTGATATCTTTAGAAAAAAAGTTAACCTGTTAAAAGGTTTAGTGCTCATCGTACGGCTTTGTTTTGAACAGAGAACAGTACACGCACAGCGGAACAAAGACGAGATGCTGGATGACTGGATGAGCTGTGTACTGTTCTTCAAAACACCTGAGAGAATGTACCGTGAGCAACATTCGGTCTCCGATGATTTATTTTCTGTTTAACACCAAATGTGACCCTATGCATTATATGATTCTCCTGCTCCGTCTCACAAAGCAAGAACCAGGAGAAGTTTTTCAGCCCCAACTTTTTTGTCTATATGTGTTTGTTGTGGGTGGTGATGGCGCCGTAGATATGACATATGCCTTTGTTGTGGGTAATCTGGGTTCGAATTCCACTGCGATAGATCAACCCATGTGTCCCTGAGCAACCCCAGAGAGTTGCTGCAAAGGCGTGCGGCCTCTGATAGATGGCAAAATTTAAAGTAGTTTTGGATAAATGCGTTAGCTAAATGACATGTAATGTTTTTTTGCCTTTTTGGTATTTACAGCATTTCAAGAAGTAACATAATTTTTTTTAATGTCTTTATGCATCCAGCTCAGGCTGGCTCGACATCATTAAAATTAAAGTTTGTTGTTTTGCTCACGAGAAACCACACTTAAAGTTTGGAAACACTTATCCTCAGAATTAAAAAAATTATGTGTAAAATGAACAGCAGAAGCATTAAACGTAGGACTTACAAGTCACTTTCTGTACACACACTCTGCCTAACTGTTGTTTTTTGTACTCGTTACACTGTCCTAGATCAACGGTGGGATGTTTTCTCCGCAAATTAATTTCTATGATCCACCCTGTTTGGTCTTAAATCGTTGCGAGGTTTGACGCATCTTCCTTTCTTACCAGAGGACTGGAGAAGAGATGTTGCCATCAGGCCATAAAAATCATGAGACATGACAGAGTAATTTTGACTCAAGCTCTTGCCCCACTCTAGTCTTAGAATTCCACTGCGTAAGTAAAAGCCCATCTGGTTGGTGCATCTGAGAGAACCAAGATGATCTCATGTTCATTGGAAGATAAAATTGAGAAATAAAAACAGGCAATGTGAAATGAAAAACAATCAGCTGTCTCTGAGTGAATACGTGTTATTGTGTCAACTCCTGAATCTCATGCCATCCACTTGTTATTACTGATACACAGAGGCTCTGTTTGTTTCCCTGCCTGTAGGTGTTTGTAAGGGATTTCCTACACTCTGTGGCACACTTAAACAAATGCCTGCGCTGGAATCCCTTTCCTGATTTAGGTTATACCGACAGCTTTCCTCCATGTGACCTGGCAGCCTCAAAGAGACTCAGTAGAATTACTGGAATTCATTGGGACATTTCACCGCACACAATCCTGTCTAGGAAGAGAAAAAGGGAAACTCAGTGCGGTGCCAATAAACTTTGGTTGGTTCATGGATGGAGTCGTAGCGGAGATAAGCCGATTGCTGAAAACAGACTGCAATGCCATCGCTCCGTTCAGGGCTGGGGAAATGCAAAGAGGGATTGTGGTGCATGAATGGTGCCATTTGAATGAATGTGCGAGGCACGTAGCTTTTGCAGCATTATTCCTGCTGCACATTGGAATTCTGTTGCATGTTGCTCTAATGGCCTGACTCCCAGAAAGCAGGAGGGGAGGTGTGTCCCTGGTTTTTGTGTTAAATGTGGGAGCAGGGTGTCATTCAATCGAGATCTTCTATAAACCCTCCAATCTCCCATCTGGCAGCCGCCTGAAGGAGTCTCACGCAGGTTTGTGCTTGTGACTAGGCCTTCAGCTAAGAATTGTTTTCATTATCTGTGAATATGGAGATCAGTTTCTCGATCAATCCGTTACACATTTGAGTTTATATGAAAATAGTGAAAAAAGAGGATCATAATTTCCAAAAGGCAAATTATTGTCATATCATTTTATTTCTTCGTTCGACCATCAGCCCAGAACCTAAAGAAATTCAATTTATTATCACATAGAGAGAAACAGCGAATCCACACAAAAGAGAAGTAAAAAACAACTTGTACTAAATAATTAGATCATTAAAACAGCTGCAGATGGATTTTCTGTCGATCTGTAAATGTAGTTAGATTTTTTAAGTTATCTATAGGTGCCTGTGTATCGTACTGTGTGTTCACCTCTGTGTGTCTGCTGTTTAGTTAGCTGTGTGTCACTAAATGGTGTGGAGTTTCTCACCCAATCTCGGCTGAAAGGCACAATACAGTGCGTTTCTAATGTAATCAATATGTAAATTACAACAGCTTTTCTTTTCAAATTACGTGCTGGCAGTAAATCTTGTCGGAGAACTGAATTCCAAAGAGTCAAACTCGCTGTTGCTGAGTCCATAAAACTGTCTTTGTAACTTTATTTACCGTTCACTTTTATCATGAAGTCGTGACTATTGTCCAGATTTGAAATCCTGTGACTCCTCTAGACGATGTACTGAAAAATGGCTCCACCGACAATGCCCTGCCTCTAGTCTGAGCTCTGAGCGTGTTCACTGCTGATGTTGCATTCCAGCTGGAACAATCCCACTGTTTTCCAGACCCCAAAGTGGACGCCTAAATTGGACAACACCCCCACCCCACTTACACACCCCCTTTCCCCCCTTTTGCTCTCCAACCAACCCAACCACCCACCCACCACCCACTCCTCCCATACACACATCCACTGGTCTCCTGTCCTTATTTGGGTAGAGACGTTCTGAGCGTTGGGTGGAAGGGGGGCAGGGGGTGGAGTGGGTGGCGGAGGAGGGAGGGGGGAGGGCTTTTGGTTGACACAAGGGAGGCAGGAGGAGAAACAGTGAGCACTCGCAGCCCTTTCTTAATAAGGACATGTCTGGAATTCAGGCCCCTCTCTCGGTGAAGAGCCTCTCTTTTAGCAGCCCCTCACTTGAACACACTCCTGTGAGCGTTTGGAGCTTCATTGAGGTCGTCAGATCTCCGTGTTACACTGAGCGCCATGCGCTGCTCTTCACAGCTCGCAGTGCGGAGGAGGTTTGCAATGTTTTCTCTGCTATAATTGGAGATAAACAATAGAGCGGCCGGCCCACCCTGCTTTCCTCCCTCACTGTGCCACCAGTCTTTGATTATTGCCCCGGCTGCACTGAAGCTGTTGCCCCACAGCACCTGTGCATTCTGCAATTAAATACTTTGGGCTGCCTGAAAGACATTTTCACACCAGGCAACCCAAACTGCATGTGCTGTACTTGAGGTTGAGAAAGAAATGTGTATGTAAGGGTTACACTTGACGTTAATGGCTTTTCGTGCCTAGTTTTTATTCACGCCAACAAACAGGCTGCTGAAAGCCAGACAATGAAAAATTAAGTAAAAATCATTATGACTAATGAAGTGTCAACACATGTATAATGTGTGCTTTTGGAAAAAAGAAGAACTTCAGAGTCAAAGGTGACATATGTAAACTTGAGCTATTGGGCAAAAATGTAAATTTGCAACTATTTTGATAATTTAATAATTGATTTAGTCATTTTTCCATTAAAACTTTAAATATTTAAAAAATGTGCTGCTTCCAACTCTAATACTTGATGCTCTTCTTTTTGCATAATAGTAAACTGAGTATTCTTTTGTTTTTTTAATGTTGGATGAATAACACAGGAAAATTGAAGACGTCATCTTGGGCTTTTGGAATTTTAAAATGGTAATTTTATAGACTATTAATTGAGAACTAATGAAACTTGCCATAAAACTTATTATTTGACACACATTCATTATACTTTAATGCAAGAACAAAATAAGCAGAAAAGTCTCACCGTTTTAGAATCTAGAACCAGATAACTTCTGGTATTTCTTTCTTTAAAAAATACTAATTCATATTAAGTTGAAGGACTAAACAACAGATTGACTTATCACTGCAGCTCTATTTATTTACTCGCATATCCACATGACTGTGTATATTTTTTATTATTGTCTTTGGGATGGTGAGTTTTATTAAGTGTCAAGAACAAGTACACTCCAGCCGTGTGATCTGTGAGGACTGACATGGATCACTGGAGCTGCTGATGAGTGCTCAGTTTCAGTGTTGAGTTTTAACAGCGTGACCCTGTTGGAAAGGGTGTAAGAGTGCAAAGGGTCTGCCATAACCAGCTAAAATTAGCAGCTTGACTTGTGGATGTTTGTCCAACTCTGGTTTGGGTTCAATGACGTCAATACATTTCATGTTGTATGTGGCGTTTGCAAAATATCACTGCAAGATCACTGTATAACATGATCTACTGTCCTTTTTGATCTTTGTTATTCCTGTAACATGATGATGGGAAGAGAAAGGAAGCATCACTAATCCTCCACCTCTGCATTTTTTCTTCTTGTTTGTGGTTCTTGCAGCAATCATAAAGAATCTGTCTAAATACTGAGAGGTAAGCTGAGGGAGATTTCAGGTCTATCATCATCATCATTTTATAACCAGATAAAATAAAACAAGGTATTGACTGCATAGGTTTGGTATGCACACCCATAAATTCTTGAGAACAAGATTTTCACAGATTTTTACTGATTCACTCTTGTTATGAATTAATACTATAAATAAATTGAATTGAATTGATTATTTTCCAATTTTTGTCTTTTGTTACATAAATCATACTGGTAATATTTGACTTCCTAAAAAGGTGCAACACCTCATGACTTCTAATGGAAGAAAACTGCAAAGAGAAGTAATCATGTAACATTCTACCATATAGTTATATGTCAATATATCTATTTTATAAATTATTATTTGTCAGCATCTGCAGAAATGCTAAAGCAGCAACACAAGCATCCTGGGAGGATCGTGGTTACCTCATAGACTTCCATTTCAGAAACAATACAATGCTGAGAAGGCAGCTCGAAAAATACTTAAGATCTTTGCCTGCAGTCAGCCATAAGCCAACCACACTGGGACACAGTTCCCACACCACAAGAATTCTTTGAGGCCGGCGCTGATTAGTGAGGTCTTTAAACTTTGTTTTATGGAATATCTTGAATTCATTTGTCCATTTCAGAGAAATAAAAATTCTAGGAAATTATACTCAAAATTACGGTTACAGTCGTTAAATTTGTATGAATAAACAATGCTAACCATAAGTAACCATTTACTATAGTATATAGTAAATGTCCAAGAAAGCCAAAGTAGTGACCTACGAATGAATAACATTACTTATTCGAGTGTCATTATGCTTTACATGAACTCAAACAGTTCTGGGCCTTTTTTGCAGCCTCACAAATAATTCACTTTGTATTTTTGTAAAGAAAGAAACAGTAGACAAATTACCAGGAATTAAATTCACACAGTATGTAATGTTAATAAAAGGTCCCATGGCATGAAAATGTCACTTTATGAGTTTTTTAACATTAATATGCATTCCCCCAGCCTGCCTATGGTCCCCAGTGGCTAGAAATGGTGATAGGTGTGAATGGAGCCCTGAGTATCCTGCTCTGCGTTTGAGAAAATGAAAGCTCAGATGGGACAATCTACCCTTGGTACCCTTGCCCCTTATGAGGTCATAAGGGGCAAGGGTACCTCCCCTTTCTCGGCTATGCCCGCCCAGAAAATTTGGCCGACCCATGAGAGAGACATCATGGCTTTCAAACGAGCAAAGTGACAGTTGGCCAAGGCCACACCCCATACCCTCAACTGTTGCATCAGAAATAGAAAACAAGGAAGCAAAGTAAGAAAGCCGTACAGTGTGCTGACCTGTTTGCTTGCTTGCCATCACACCTATTGTGTTAAAAGGTGAAGCAAGAGTTGATGTATTCTGAGAATATCTTTCCAAGATATATGAAACTTGTTCATCAAGCACAACATACCAAATAAGGTTTTTCAGGCTTCCACATACCCGAGTTCCACCATAGATGAATGTCACAAAATTAAAATAATGTGTTGATAAGACAAATGGTGGCGTATGCAGTATGATACAGCTAAACAAAGATTCTTGAATGTTATGTTGTGAGACAAGACACGTTCTTAAGGATTTTTTTGCCACGTGGCATCAAGTGACCTGCATTTCCATCTGTGACAAATATTTCAGGGATATTCTGTGGCTAAAAATTAACATACTTTGTTTCCATTTATGCATTTTAAAGTAATGCTTTAGAAAGGCTGGATGGATTGACAAAATCAATAAAACTTCCTTAATTACACAAAAACCTATTCATGCTCGCTTGATGTGGTTTTTGCCTTCGTCAAAAAAGAGTAAATGGGATAAGGAAAGTCATTTGCCAATTAAGTCCTGGTATAGCAATCCTTTAACCCGCTGTCGATTTAATTATTTTGTCTAGCAGACTTGAAATATGTACTCAATTGAACCAAATTCCTGAAGACCCATCTCATATTTTCTGTTAGATGGCCAAGGCAACTGGCTAGCAGCCTCTTCTTCTTCTACTGTTTACTGGCGGATTACAGTCATGCGTAGCCACTTCTGTTCTCACCAAACTAGCTGTAGCCTAGTTTATTCGCTCCAATTCTACTAATATTACATTTGGAACATTTCTAAAATCTGCTTAACAATTGAATGAAAACACAACTTTTGTTTGACCTTCCTAGTGTTGCTAAGTTGTACATATCGAGGTTTAAGCAGGGATAAAAAATATGAAATGATGGCTGATTACAACACACTTCGGATGACTAAGTGGTGATTGTATTCAGATCAGATGAGTTTTCTTACCCTCTCGGTGGCACTCAGACTAAAACCCTGTAAGTCCTACTCACAGTAAATCTTTAAAAATGAGTCACAGATATAAAGTTTCATTCTTTAATGAGCTTAAGTAATTTCCTAAAAGAGCTTAGCACTGTAGTTTTTAGAAAATAATTCTCAAACAGGAGTACATTTGTTGGGGACTATTTGCAGCTGCGGATCAATACAGATTTGATGCGCTAGTGAGTAGCCCTGCCTTGATTCACCCTGTTCACGATTTAATTTTTGAATAATTGTGATTAAAAAAACCTTTTTTTTAATGACTTTAATATTCATTTCATTTCACGAGCCGACTACTTCACAAACGATACAACTTTCTGAATTTTAAATGCTCTTTCTCTTCATTGAGGCCTCTATGTTTACAGGCTTGTAGTGATACATAATGTGCTATAGGTGCAAAAAAATGTGTTTGATACTGCCAATTTGTTTTGTTTCGTCATGTGTGCAATAAACATTACACTTTGTGAGGAAAAGAATCGTGGTAAAGAATTGTGATGTTAATTCCAAGCTATAAAATCGTGATTCATATCTTTCCCTGAGTTGTGCAGGCCTACTAGTGAGTATTTACATAGGATAGTGTGTGTTGGATTGACTCACGGTACTCATGCTCATAGTTACGACACATGACACAGATTGCAACGATGTGGCTCACTGATGCTATTAAGACAACAGTGGCGCTCTACAGCGTAGAAGCTAAATCAGGCTTTGGCTGCACAGATGATATTTGTCCAATAATTGTTCATTTGCTGTTGCCATGGGACTTGTTGATAGTAAGAAATCTCACTTGCCATCTGGGTATAGAAGACTAAAATACTTGTGTTTCAAACTGCCAACAGTGGTTGGGTTTCATGTGCAATGTAATCATGATTACAATAAATAAGATTTGCTAAATTCAAATAAATATGAAAAAAGAACAGCTAAGCAGCTTGTATCTTCCTTTCACAGGTCTCCTACAGATCCTTTGATTTTGGGGCTCGGGGTCGGGCCCAGGGGGAGCCGCCACCATTGCGTCCAACGAGTGGAGTGCCAACGGTAGCCCAGAAGATGGGCTGGATGGGGAAAACGAGGACAAGACCATTGACGGGGACGCCGAGGGCGTGTGGAGCCCGGACATCGAGCAGAGCTTCCAGGAGGCCCTCGCCATCTACCCTCCTTGTGGCAGGAGGAAAATCATCCTGTCAGATGAGGGGAAGATGTATGGTGAGTAGCACACTGGATAACAGCCAGAGCAACAAAAGAACAACAATTACATGGAAATAAGTCCCATATTGCATGCACGAAAAGGAGAAAACCACCCATTCCACACAGATTTGTGGCTCAAAGAAAATACCCACCATAGTGCCCTCAAAAGAAATGAGAAAAATACTTTTCTTCCTCTTGTGCTCATAGCTTTGACACTGAAGTGAATGTTTTCTTTCCATTCAGAGCTCTCTTTAACAAGTCTGTACCTGCTGAGATGTGACCCAGAGTCAGGTTCTTCCAGTCACACCAGCACTCTCAGAGCCTGTTATTGCTGTCCTGAGAGCATCCTAGCTCCTCTCCGTTTTGATTAACACGTCTCTTTTCTTCCGTGTTTTTATTGACAGCCTGTACTTTATGCCCACTGTTTTATGGCCTCTTCTCTTCCTCGCTACTCTTTCACTCGCAAAACCTGCTCTTTGTGTTTCATCGTTGAACGTCATGTGCTTGTTTCTCCACAAACCGGTACCTCTGGAAGAGGGTTTTTTGCCCGTAGGTGACTTGTTGGTGCTGGTTTCTTGAGAAGTTTTGCCTTTGATGTTGGATGGCTCGGTTAAATAGGCAATAATTAGCTCAGCGTGAATCAAGACTCAGGAACAACAACAAAAACATCCCATTGGCATGTCGAAGATTTTAAACATCCATATGGTTTCAGAAAAGTTATGCTGTTTCCTGCCGTGTGTTCATTAAATTGCAGGTGTTCAGACTTTAATGCCCTGAAAACCTCCAGATGGGGATATTGGCAGGTTATCTGGTAGAATCACTGACATGCAGGTGTAGGGAATTGAATGCATTTGTCTTTCATTATTTTGATCCCACTTTCCCAATCCTATTGTTACAACAGAGCACTCTCTCTTTATTACATTTAGCATCTGAAGCTGGGAATATAGCAGTAACAAATGTTGATTGGGGGGAGCTATGCTGCTTTCTTTCCGGTTTTAAATGCCGTTATCCTCGACAAATCTTTTTGGTTTTTTGAAATGATGTTATGCTCACCATCGTGAATCAACTGCCTCAAGCCCCTGTCTTTTAATCATTGTCCACCATGTCTCAAAAACTTTCAATCAATTCAGGCTTCAGAGCAACCATAAAAACAATCAATCATTTTCCTTTAAGTCTCAGACACGCTGTGTATTTTTGAAGCATTAGCGTTTGTTTTTCAAAGCAAGCTTCTTTTTTTGGCGTCAGATGGAATACTTTTGGCGTGATTCACCCGCAATGGAATCTCATCCTCACATTCGAAAGGCAGATTTGGATATTCAAGGACAAGCACATACCTGAGATAACTCAGCCAATGTTTCAGCTTCTGTTGTTACTTACTCCAGGCCTAACAGTGAGGAAACAACGAGTGAATCAATCGATAAACCATTTCAGTCATTAATCAAGTAAAAGTGCCAAACATTTGCTCATTGCACATTGCATGTTCTGCTTTTCTGTGTTTTAGATAGTTTTTACTTAAACATTTTGGGGTTCGGGAATGTTGGTTGGACAAAACAAGACATTTTTAGACGTTACCTTGTACCCAAGGATCTCATGATTGGCATTTTTCATTCACATTTTATAGAATACATTTTACAGATTAATCCAATCTAATTTAATCTAGCATTTCTGACGTGATTCAGAAATTAATGCAGATATTTTGAGTTACATTTAATTAATGAAACCGTTCAAATTTTCATTTTAGACAGACTCGAGGGACTATGCTGAAATATACCAGTATTATTATACTTGTTCTGATCTATTTCTAGTTTACAACATGCTTTTGTGTACAGACCTTGAGCACAAGTCCCCGCAGGCATCTCGAAATGTACCTAAATAACTCTTCAGCCCTGTTTAGTAGTGCAGTGTTGTGTCGCAGTATCTATACATTTGTCATGAGAATGTCAACAAAGAGGCCGGCAGCCCTGCCCCCTTAGCAACAAACTGTCAGGACCCCTTTGAGAGTCTTGTTTTTTTTTCTAGAGCACTAAACACTCTCCATTTACAATAAGTCATCTGAGGCTCTGCTGGCACCGCCAAGGCATGGCCCTGAAGAAGCCGTCTCACAAGGTGATTACCTAAGACATCTAAAAACGGCCCTGACGTGAGGTTAGGGGAATGTTAACGATGGCACTGTATGTAATACCGTCTAACTTGCAGTCTCAGACTGCCAGTGGCCTCCAAAAGAAGGCAAGTCATCCCTCCCATTGAGAATTCCACTTTTTCTGCCAGGACTTTTTTAATTTGTGGGAAACCTTTTGCTAATTTCCATTGCCTTAGCCAGATTACTGCTTTATACATGTGTGCTCCTTGCCCTACAAACCTGTCTAGACTTCCCAGAAGCATTGGCAGTCATTTACATAGCTCAGGGGTGACAAAGAGTTTGAAGGATCATAACACTTTATTATAAAAAGTCACACATGTTAATAATCACAAACAACACTTAAAGAAGCTTATCTTTAGTTTGGGATCTGTTGAACCCTTTTCCTAAAATGTGCATAGTATTACATATTGGTAACACTTTATAATAACCATCGTTAATAGATGGTAAATTGATGTACTATTATAAATAGTAATATAACTATTACAAGGTATTATAGTCATCTGTTGCAACTTTATAATAACCATCCAGACACAGTTTAACAACATGTTAGGAATATCTGGTCCATCTATCTATGTAATGTTTATAGATGTTTTAAAAAATAATTTCTTAAAGGTTAACAAACGTTTTCTACTCATTACCCGATACATAATGTAGTATATGAGGGTTATAATGTGTGTAACAATAAACTGCTAATTTACAGCACAACAAATATTTTATTAATTATAATTATATTGCTTGTTAACAGTAAAATGACAGTTTGCAAACAGTTAAATGAAAATTAACCAAAGATTTATTAACTATCAATTTCAATAAATGATGGTTATTATAAAGCGTTGCCGCTTTTCTGAGTCTGTACAATATACATGGACAGCCAGCAGCTGCTTAGCTGAGCTTAGCTTAGCTTAGCACAAAGACTTCAAACACAGAACATCTAGCCCGGCTCTGTCCATATAGGTAAAAATAAATCCACTTGCCAGCAACTCTTATATTTGCGTATTAACAAGATATGTCTTCTTTGTTTAATCTGTACAAAACTGTGTAAAAACGAGGTGGTCATTGGCTGGAGCAGGTAGTATTTGTAACCCCGGTCAGTTTATGTTCTGATTAAACAAACAAGATATAACACGTTAATCATTGAGCTTTAAAGGTGCTGGTAGGAGGATTGGCTACTTTTGAACAGAGGCAGGTTAGCTGTTTCCACTGTCTTTATGCTAAGCTAAGCTAACCGGATGCTGACTGTAGCCTTATATTTAACAGAAAGATGTGAGAATGGTATCAATCTTCTTATCTTACTCTTTGCAAGAAAACACACTTTCATACAAACTTGCATACTTCCTAAAATGTCAAAATTTTAATTCCTTAAATTTTCCACTCATATTCATTCAGAAAGTAATCAGTTATTACTGTCCAAAATCCAAAGAATAGTTTCTGCTCCAAAGGCATTCGGTCTTGGTGGAATTGAATAGTTGGCACATTTTACAACCTTAGTTCAGAGGAAGTGTCTTCGGGAGATGCGTGTGTGTGTGTTGAAAAAATGTTGCCTGTCTTGTTTTGCTTTGGGGCTGTGCTGACATGTAGTTCCCCATGTGTTTTCTGGCCTCGACAGGTGTGTCAAACCCCAAGCCCACACTCTCTCTCTCTCTCTCTCTCTCTCTCTCTCTCTCTCTCTCTCTCTCTCTCTCTCTCTCTCTCTCTCTCTCTCTCGGCCCTGCAGCTGTCACTGCTGCATAACAGTGTGTATGAGTGAAAAAAGGGAGAGATTTGAATGCTAGAGGGAGCCTATTGTCTCTTTTGACCTTTGAAAGCTGCAGTGGGAATTAACGGCAGGATCGGTGCATGTGTAAAGTTGTGAGAACAGATCTGTGTGGATGTATATAAGAGAGGGGACTGAGCGCTCTGTAATGATGACTGTGCAGGCCTTCCCTGTCAGCCCCCTCACTGAGATGTTAGGAATGTTTGCTCATGGCTGAGCAGTATGTTAGCAATTTAGGATTACCTCAATGTTATGAGAATAGGAGGAGAGGGGAGGGAATATGGATAGAGAAAGGGTTCAGGAGAGAGGGAGAGCCGAATGGAGGGAGGGGAGGGGGGGGGGGGGGGGTTACGGAGAGTGAAGAGAGATCACCTTTTTGCCTGCTATCTCAGTGTGGATGTGGAAAATTCCAGCAGTCATGTAGTAAAAAAGAAAGATAGGCGTGTGCTATCGGGGGAAGAGGTTAAGAATGGCAGCCCGCAGCGATCTGAGTGGGTGTTGAGCAATCAATCATAATCAGCTCAAAAAGACGGTGATTGTGGGGAAGTAAAAGGCAGAAGACGAGCGAGGATGTGAATGCTTTGGTACGACTGTGTGTCTTGTGTCTTTCACCTGTCATGTCCCCCCTGCTGTGTGGACCAGCCTTTTCACCGTCTCCACCATGTCGAGTCTGAGCAGATGTTGGCTGCTGCGGCTGCAGCTGCCATTGACGACCTCATTCACGTCCTCTATACTGTCTCTGTTGGGGTTCGAGAGAGCAATGTGTTCCAAAAGATGATACTATAACCAGTCGTGTTCTAAGAACACTATCTTCATAAAATGTGCATGTGCAGACCAGGCAGCTGCTGCTTTGAAGTCCTGGAACTTAAAAAATATGGTCAGGTTGTGATTTTGTATTTTAAACTAAGTGAATCAAATCCAGCTACAGGTTTTGTTTTTGAAAGTATTTTTGTGTTTGTGGACTGGGGTTTAACACAGATCTCCTGAGTGATTGTGTTGACCCTCAAAATGTGTTGTATGCCCTGGTCTTCAATATTTGATGCAAAGGTGTGAAGTGGAGGGTAAGGGATTTGGCACTGATTGGCACTGATTACCTCCGTGTTTCTGAAATCCTTGCCTTCGCCCTGTGACCAACTGTTCTTTTCTGTGATTGGTGCGTTTAGGGAGGTAATGATTGACAATGGCTCTGTTCAATATGTCGCAGTGGTATCATGATCCAATTGGTCTTTTTCCACACAAAAAAGCTGAGAATGTGTCTAACGGTTTTATTTCCAAATCATTTTAAAATTCAACTTATGAAAGATTGTTTTAACTTTAAAATTAAACGCTAGATTAAGTTGCCTTATGTTTTAAACGTGTCTCTGCTGAAAAAAAACACCAACCGTGTATTACCTAAAACAAAAGCGGTTATTTAAAATATCACAAAACCAACTTTATGCTTTGGAAAAGCTGAATATATTATCTCATCTCACAACCACAAAACTGCACAGTTCATCCGATGAACTAAACACATTTTTTGATTTACCACGCATTATTGTCATTTTTGTGCTCAACACAAAAAAATATATAAGGCCTGCTATTTTGAATTAATTTCCATAATATTGTGAAAAAGAGATTTAGCTCGATTTTACTGAACCTCAGCTTAGAGGGTCCCGGAAGTCTGCTTTGAATTTCTAGTTTGGACAGCAAACCTGAGTCTAACACTGAGTCCACCTCACCATTCTCAGAGAAATTCTTATCTTTTTCTGTTTTAGTCAAACTGTAGTTCATATTGCAGTTTATAGTACTTTGCAATGAGATATCTGTGGAATTCATAGCAGAAGTCTGTGGTTGGATCGATGTAATGTCCCCCCCCCCCCCTCTGCTCCTCAGCTGAAGAGATTGAGAGTGACAGTTGCGCGGGGGTCGAACTGGCATTGTTCTTTCTCTGCCATCCTGTGCTGGGATGGTCAGCAGCAGGTGCTGCTGTCCGTTGGGTGCAGGGTCACACGGTGTTGTTGTTTTGGGAAAAGGGGGCTGCTTTGCTGCCAGGTGGCAGTTGTTGGCAGAGACAGTTATGGCTTTGTGTTTCCTCCAAGAGTTACAGCATCAGCTGCCCCTTTTTCCCCTCTAACCGACGACCCCCTAACCCAACCTAATGGCCCTCACCTCAGCTTTAACCCCTGCGTCTCCCAGAGCTGGAAGTGAATGTGTGCGTTCGCCCAAGCTCTGGCTGTGTTTGCAGGCCCAGGCCAATCAGACTGGCTAGCACAGATGTGACAGGCTTGGAGGAATGCTAGGAATGCGGAGGCGCTGGAGCGGGCGTGTCCATCCTTGGCCTGGGGCAGAGGGGGGACGGGCTAGCTCAGTATCGGCACACAGTTCAGCTCTGCTCTTCTGGCCGGCCGCCGGGCTAACTGGTTTGAGAGTACGGTGAGTGCTGCAAGCCTGCTTGAGATGGCCTGCAGTGCTTTTGTGGTAATTGCACTAAGCAAGGCCTTCTGGAGTACTAAAGAGTGTGTGAAAAAAACAGGACTTGTTTCTCCTGTCACTATGGACTCTAAGGACTGGTAAACTTCCTAGACACACAGTGTATTGTGGGCCCCATCTTGACCAGTTTTTGTTGGTGTAAATTTCTGTCAGCAAGTTTAGAAGAGTTAAGGTCATTATTCATAATGATAGAGCAGTTCAACTTCTCTCTTTGGCCCAATTTTCAGCCACAGAAACCCAGTAAACGTGACTTGGCAAAGAAAAGAAGTAAAACAGACTCATGGACTGATTTTCCTTCCAGACAACATAATAATGCTGTTTGCACTTCTTCCACACCAAAAATGATTTTTGTCCTAGCTGCCCTTTGCTGAAAAGGCAGTATTTGTTAGATCTCATACTCCTCCAGAAGAGAAGCCTGCTCTCTCCACAACCTGTTTGTGCAGAATGTCAAGAGTAGATGTTATGTCGTGAAAAACATTGTTCTGTTTTCCAAGCCCTCTCTATAATTAGGCTTCAGGGCCACATGAGCACACAATAAGGAGGTGTAAAACAAGTTAATTAAAACGTTGGGGTAAAATTAGAAAATCACGCTTTTATACATGTCTTATTTTAAGGATGAAACAGAGTTTTAATTACGGTCTCCTATAGTAAACTGAGGTGTCATTATGGCCTGTGTAAAAAGTGTGTTTGCCCTGGGTGTGAGGAAATGTCACACTGCAGTAATAAGATGTGTACTCAAGGTATGTCAAGAGGGCCACCTTCTGTCCATTTTGGGGTATTATCACTACCGTAAGAATGCTAACTAATCTTCTGTCGTGTATTCTTGTATACTGGCTTTTGTTTTTGACCTTTCTTTCTTTTTTCCGTTTCAGGTCGCAATGAATTGATAGCAAGGTACATCAAGCTGAGGACGGGCAAAACCCGCACAAGAAAACAGGTAAACAAGTTCTGATGATTGGATTAGAATTATCATGCATGAGTTGAGTTTTAGTTAGTGACAGTACAAGCAGGTGGGAGGGGTGGACTAAGGCTACATACGATCCCAGTCCAAGGCCCAGGGGTGCCCAGGCAAAGGTCTATGGTGCTGGAGTGGATGGGGTTAGAGGCCAAATTTAGACACACAAATTCACCACCGGATTAATAGTTTCGGATGTCATGCTTATTTAAAAAACAACTATATTAAAACGTTTAGAAAGGAAAAGTCTGGTTTTATTATCTGTTTCTTATTGTCAACAAATCCCATGAAAAGACCAAAACCAACCGTGTGATAGAGCGTCTTTCAATAGCTTTCCATATACCTACCCTGTCTGTGGCCCCAACCCATTCTATTCCTGCTGAACATGTCAATTCTTAAAGTTGCGTCACAAATATATAGTTTAACTATTTGAAAAGGCAAATTAAATTTCATAAAACAGCTGGGCACTGTAGTTTTTAGACAAACACTACTCAAACCAGCAGGGACTGAGACACTGATCGTGTGTGTGTGTGTGTGGGTGTGTGCATGCGTGTGTGCGTGTCTCCATGGCAAAATGTGGTCCTGGAGACACCTACTGTAGCAGGAATTACCACAGAGGCGAATAAGAGTACTTTGCCAGGTGTTTAGATGTCTGTCTGCAGATTTTATCAACGCAGTACCGTAACAACCATTCAAGATGCAATCACAGAACTTTACAGGTATGTACAGTAGGGGAGATCAAAATGAAGTTTGAAGATGGGTGTGTTCCCAGCAAGAACAATCAAAGTATGTGGGTAAGAAGTAGGGAAGGGCCATAGGCCACTTCACACCACTGGCTGATGTGATCCCATTGCAAGATGATCTCTAGTTGGGGGACTATTTTCAGCTGCAGATAAATATGCTCTAGTGAGTGTTTAGAGCAGGTCGGTAGAATATCCATGGAAACATGTCACCCTCTATACCGGTGTGACTTATTTACACTGTATATTTTAATATCTGACCCCAAATGAAGGTCCATAAGAAATAAACTATATCATGCTGGCTTTGGTCTTTTCATGGGTTTTGTTGACAATTAGAAAAAAATATAGAATATCACCAGACTCATGCTTTAAATCGACTTTTATTATTTGCATGAACTTTTTGAGACTTCTTACTGTGTGTTATCTTTGGAACTACGTGTGTATGCTAGTGCATGCATATGTGTGTGCATGCATCTGAGTGCATGTTGTTTTTATGCTCAAAAACTGTTTCACACCCCTTTAGGTGTCTAGTCACATACAGGTGTTAGCACGGAAGAAAGTTCGTGAATACCAGGCGGGTATAAAGGTAGGTGCCACCAACCTGGCCCTGGCAACACTGACTGGGCGTCTCTTTCCTCTTTGGTTACGGCTTCTCTCTCTCTCTCTCTCTCTCTCTCTCTTTCTTCCCTTCTCTTTTCTCTCCCTGTCTCCTTTTCCTCTTCCCTCCTCTTGGCTATTCTTCTGTGCAGGTTTCTAGCCACTTGCAGGTTCTCGCCCGGAGAAAATCTCGCGAGATCCATTCAAAGCTAAAGGTATGCGCTTCACCGCGGGCTCGGCGGGGCTGGTAAAGGCTTGGCTTTGCACTATTGACCTAATTCTTGCATATTCTGTCCTTGCTTTGATGCAAGGCCAGGTCCTGCTAGATAAGTGGATGCAAGCTTGGCAAGTAAAATACATTTTTTTTAACGATAAATCAGATATTACAAACATTCTTAAGGAGTGAATTCTCTGATAAACCATGCATGCAGTGCACAAATAGACAGCGTTTTTTAACTTCTAACATAGGTCAGAGGTGCACTTACTGTGAGACTAACCCCATCACTTGGTAGTGTAAGTTGTTAGCTGCTACGATGAGCCCAGCGAACTGTCATTCAGCCGCATGTTGCTCCAGCTCTGTGTCCGTTCTCTGTGCCAGCTATGCCTCTGCAGCATACTGTACTTCTCTAAGACTTCTTCTTTCCCTAAAATGCTCTCTACTTCAATACTTCTAGTTCCTTTAATATGTCGGTTTGTGATTTGTTTTGTGAAAGTGAACATTCAAAAAAAACACCTTAATCATCATGTGATTCCTTTGGACTTGTCTTGTAGTTCTTTAAATCCCTCTGCTCTTTCTTCATGCTTTTTATCCTTTTTGGATATTTACATATACATAATGCAGAATTGTTTAAATACAGAAGACATTGTTGCATTCTGCAGTGCTAACTCCAACTTAAATTAACCCCTTAATGCAGACTAATCCTACAGTGGACACCAGCATCCACGAATTACACATTTTGTTTTACATTTCCCATACTGTAAAGAGTGAGATAGCAATGCATTTTTAGTATAAAGCAAGTCAAGGGGCTATATAAATATTGTGAAAGTGTCAAAAAGCTAAATCCACAGAGAAATGCACACAGCCCATTCAGAAACAGTGGCTTTTAATCGAGCCATACTTATGTCTGGTTGTGATGTCACAACTATACTATATATGGGTAGAAAGGGCTGCTACAGTGCCGTTACAGTTACATTCCACGGCTGCAATTACGGCGTAGAGACTCAAAAATGTTCTTACATCATATCATCGTCATATCATACTTTGACTGCGACAAGTGATTATTACGTGCAGTAGGAGGACTCAACGTCTTCATCCAGTGACACAAGTTTTTGAGCTGTCCACAAATGCCAAACTCAACATGAATACAAGGTATAGGACTGTTCATAGTGAGCCAAAATGTCCCTCTCTTTTTTGAAAGTTAGATGTCCTCAATAGCAAAGTCGCAGGCCTTACAAAGCAAGGCCGCCACATTATCCTCCCGGCTCTTCTCACAGTCACATGATGGCATCAGGAATTGTTTCAAACCCGTTTGCCGATCTTAAAGTTAGCGTCATTTTCATCATGTTATTGTTTTGTTGAGTTCAGCATAGCTCAACAATACACTTGATTGGCACTATTATATATTTTGTGCAACGTGTGCTCTAAAATTAGACCAACATGCAGCAGTATAAGGGTATTAAGATCAGGTTTTAGGTCTTTCAAAGCTTATATTGTAGTCTGTGTGGTGACTTTAATCCTCTACGCTGTAGGGGATAATCATGTTCTCTTCTCTTCTTTCTGTTATTACTTTTTTCTCACACAACCACTTTTCTCCTTCCACATATTTGTAGAAATATTAATGTTAAAAATTGAATCTACCTTTGTACTCTTTGAACCCATTTACAAAAGCAAAAAAAATCTTACTTATTTCAACTGGTCAGTCAGAATGTAATTTAGTTCAGTCATCTGGCTTTTGATGCTTTGTGAGTTCACCTTAGTTGGATTCTTGGATTTTTTTATTTTTTGTGTTTTTGTACAAAGGAATTTACGTTTCATATCTTAAGTTTGTGTATTTATCCATTTTATTTATCAGAACTTTAATATATTTGGATGTTCCTCTGTTCTTTTGTGACAATTTCAACCAGTAAAATTTCAACCTTTTACTGCTATCTAGTGATATGAAATAAAATAAAACAAGAATTCACATTACCAAATGAAATGTAAAGGTTTTGGCGATTTTTCTTATCAATAAATCTTGTTAAATATAATATTGTCATCAACCTGTAACGAAGCAATACGTCAGTCCCTAGTCAACCTTGTAACCTCTCTACCGGAGAAAACTCATGTTATTGCACACCACGTCTACGGTGTAGAAACAGAAGAGGCAAACCAGGATTCATCTCAACCAAAACTGAACAAAGTAATCTTAACACAACATTTAGAACTGCACCATACTAATGGTTTCTCTCTTTTTTGATTCAGGCGATGAATTTGGTAAGTGAATTTGACTTGTGCAATATGCTTCCCTCCTTCCTTTGTTTGGCAGCACCAGTGCACTGTCCCCTTGCTATGGCCCTCTGCTGGCATGGCACCCCCCCCCCCCCCACCCCCCCACCTCATTACTATCCTGTAACGAAGCAATGCTTCAAGCAAGCAGCCCCAAGCAAAACCCAAGACTGCTGCGCATCCTGCCTGATGTAGTGTAAACCCCTCAGCATATTCCAAAAACCTCGAATCCTGCTTGCTTTGCATCAAGGTGTTTGATTGGGGTTCTCGCTTCTGAGGCATCTGTCTTTTAGTTGCAAAGTCATAGCTTAATTATCTTAAGTGCATTCTTTTGCAAATATGAAACACAGCAAAAGGATAAACTGAGTTTGGTGTATTAAAATAAAAGCTTTGCAATATGTGTCATGCACCATGGACTTAAATTAGTTGGCTTTGTACAGGCTATCCTTTTGCATCCGTTTTCACTGACATAGTATTAGTTTCATCAGTAATTAAATTTTTTTATGCACACTTTTTTGATGCAACACACATGCAAATCTGCATTTCAAACCAAAGCACTGCCTTTATTCTCTTTTTCTTAAGGTGATCCTGGTAACACACTGACATTCAATTAGTCATGTGACCTGAGCTTAAGTACCAGTGCGGTTTCATCTTCTCCGTTCTACTCTTTGCTTCATTCTGTCCAGCTGCTCTTTGAAGAAATGTTGTCTTTATTAAGTTTTGAGAATAATTGAAATAGGTGTTTTATTGACTATTAAGCCAAATTCAAGTGTATTGTAACTCTTAAAATCTCACCTCCAAGATTATCAGATTCATTACAGAATTCAGGTGCCCTCTACTTCAGCAGTAGGTAATGTTTAGGTTGTGGCGCCACCTTGTGGTTGACTCCCGTTGTTCCTCTGTTTCAATCTGTAGGATCAGGCGTCTAAAGACAAAGCCCTGCAGAACATGGCAGCACTGTCGTCTGCACAGATCGTCTCCCCGAGTATGATAAAGAATCACCTTCCACCACTGCCTCCTGCCCCCTACCAACCACCCAGAGTTAGCCCACCACTCATTCTCTCACACATAAACACATTTTGTTGGATTTTTCAGTCATGAAAATTCCGTTGGATTTTATATGGGAAAATACTTTAATTAATCCTACAAAACAATTAACAATATTTTCTTGCTCTGCAGTTCTGGCCTGCTATCCCAGGACAGCCTGGACCTTCTCAGGAGTAAGTAAACCCCCTCTAATGAACCCACAAGATGTTTGTGGGGTGACATCACACTCCCTATTTACTATCTGAAGAGAAAGGTTGGCCTACGGCCTCCCCTAGCGGTTTCCCCCATAATTCTGAAAAGTGTCCTTGCGTTTCGACACTATATACCGTAAATGAAAGTTATTAGTAGTATTATTAGAGGTGAAAGAAGAGTACATAAAGAGTGACTGAGTCAGCGCAGGGGTTTAGGTTTAATGTCAGGTGGGTGTTGCAGGGCATGTTTAACTGATAACATTTTTGCACACCAGGCTGATTCTAGATCTCAACCAGGGGAGGACTCCTGGGCTTGGCCGCACCAGCCATGCGTAAGTTCCCCCTAGCCGAGGTCCAGCTTTGAGCACAAAGCAGAACTAACTCTTCTTCTACACTGTATTGTACTGTATGTTTCCTGCACTGATGTAAACCACCACCAGGCAAAAAAAAACTGCTTCATTTTGGATTGAGAAAAAATAAACATAGGAGATAAATCTATACTAGTGTTCGATGACTTGCGTTCACTGAAAAACTACTTAAATGTCTAAACATTTTAATCAATTTTGTTAGATTTGTCAGTTAACGCACAATTAGTTAATGCTGTTTTGCATCATTAAGCAATGAAGCAGGTGGACTTACGCCTAGCTGGTGCAACAACACATGCTTTGACACTAACAGATTTTCACAATAAAAAGCCTTTATCAGAAATACAAATATAGAAGGACCCATGTGCTACAAACACCTGTTGACCATGGTGACCATGTATAGTAGAGCTCATTGTCTCACCAAACCATTTATTGTCTTTCAGTATTAAACCTTTTGCACAGCCCCCATACCCCAGCCTATCAGGTCCTGTACAACAATCCATATCAAGTAAGTACAAGGTAAATATTCTGTGAGAATTTTGCAAAAAATGAAAGTAAAAATGACTGTTTATAAATGTTTGCCTGTGTGGCATTCAGGTTATGAGCCCTTGGCACCACCTCCTCCTCCATCTGCTACTGCAGTGCCAGTGTGGCAGGACCGGACCATTGCCTCCTCCAAGCTGCGGATGCTGGAATACTCAGCCTTCATGGAGGTCCAGAGAGACCCAGACAACGTAAGTGAAAATGTACAATAAGCCTAACCACAAATAGATAATCTAAATAATGTTCATGATAATAATGTGTTTTGCAAATATATGTGTTTGTTGGAGGATGGAGACTCATCCTACATTTTGTTACATATGTGCCTGCACATTGTGTCAATGACAAAAAGACTGAATTGAATTGAAAAGAGACATGGAAGGATTACTGAACAAGCCCAGCTGGTGTTGGCCCAGGGCCCAGAGGGGTAAGGGGGCCTCTGGGCCAAAGGCTTTCTTTAAAGTGACTGATTTCCTGTTAAAAAGTAGAAAAGAAAGTCACAGAGCTGAGTTAAAAGCAAGAAAGTCCTGATCCTGTTTGTTGCTCCTGATCCTGATAAGATTTTTTTTCTTTTTTTTTTTTTAAAATAAGATAGAGGATAAGAGAAGACAGACTTTATATATCTCACACTAGGGACATTTCTATGCTACAGCATTTCGAAAGAAAAATGTACACACATCAGAATAACACAAATACACCTTAAGTAGATATAAAAGAAAATATAAAGTATAAGAAATGTAAAACAATAAAATTAGTTGTGATAATAATAGTAATAAATCAAACAAACAGTATTTACACAAAGAACATCCTTATATAAACAGGCAGTGTTTGTGAATGTTTACTTTTTATTTATTTATTTCATATTACAGCTGCATGGCATACTGAGGCTACAGTAACAGCAGAGTATTCATGTTTTAAAAACAGAACCAACATCTCAGGCTTTGTTTGACTGTGTCCTATAATATTTTAGAAGAATCTCTGTCGGTCCAGAGTAAAAGTCCCATCAGTCCAAAAAGGCATGATGAAGAGGAAGAAAACATCATTTGCACTGGACTATAAGTGTCATTAAGATCAGCAGCTGATGTTCCTGAGTTTAACCATTGTCTCTTGTCTCTTTGGTCTCTGTCCACTGCAGTACAGCAAACACCTGTTTGTCCACATTGGACAGACTAACCCCTCCTACAGCGACCCGCTCCTCGAGGCCGTGGACATCCGGCAGATCTATGACAAGTTCCCTGAGAAGAAGGGCGGCCTCAAAGAGCTTTATGAGAAAGGCCCACAAAATGCTTTCTTCCTAGTTAAATTCTGGGTGGGTTGTTACTGTTATATCTGTCGTATTCCAATTATTAGTTGTTATTATGCATTTGTATTTCACTTTTTCTGGTTGATGTCACATTACCCCCATACGGAAAAGTGTGAAATCTTAAAGCACAACGTTTTAGCTCAACAGGAGGCAATAACACCAACAGAACATTTTTCTTACTAGCTAGTTCTCTGTGTAGTGTACAAGTATGTAAAAAAAATATGCAAGAAGTGTTATAAAATTGTCTTTCAATTTTATTTTTTCTGATAGAATCCCATTACATTATTAATGCTTTTTCTAATAGTTGACTGGCAAGGCGTACATCAACATTTTCATCTTATATTGAGACCATTGTAGGTATTTCTTTTTAACTTACAACTTCTCACTTTGGCAGTGACACAAGTGGTATCAAAGTATGCAAACCACTTCTTTTTTTTATGACACAGAGGTGGACTTGGCAAATTTTTATATCTGATAAAAAGATTATATAGAAGGCATTTCACAATGGATTGCTTCATCGTCTATGCTGCATTTCTTTTTATGTCAGTAAACTGTATCTGCACACATAATGCCGTCCTAAAACGCCTAGTCACAAGACGTTTGTCAAAAACACCCTAAAATGTTCTTTCAACTAGGGCTGTACGATATGAGGAAAATACATGTATGCAAAATGCAGTAATGTTGTTGAATATCTCGATAATGCTATTACTTGCAATAAATAAACAGATACTAAAGTGTAATCAGTTTCACTATTCAGCTATTGCTATTGAATGTACAAGGCACCACAAAAAAAAGAATGATTTTGAAGAATTACATTTCTAAGGGCACTTTTATACTGAAAAACATCTCTGACTTCTTTTGCCATATGTCTCAGCCTTTTGTGATGTGTTCAGTTGATTTCGCTGTAACGATAAAAAAGGATCTATTGTGCAGCCCTACTTTCAAGCTCATATTTAATGTGCTACGAGGACATTTGAGTTACATCCAAGTTATGTGATGATCATCACCCATCTGATGAAATGTTTGCCCTCTGCAGGCGGACCTGAACAGCAGCGGCATGCAGGACGGGCCTGGCTCTTTCTACGGTGTCAGCAGCCAGTACAGCAGCCTCGAGAACATGACCATCACTGTTTCAACCAAAGTCTGCTCGTTTGGCAAGCAGGTTGTGGAGAAAGTAGAGGTGAGAGTGTTCCTTTGATTCTGGATTCTTCTCTCAAACAACTGCAGCTTCTCATTTTAATCTTACTACTTTGTGTTTTTGACTGTGTGTGTGTGTCTGTTGCAGACAGAATATGCCCGCCTGGAGGGAGGAAGGTGTGTTTACAGGATCCACCGCTCTCCTATGTGCGAGTACATGATCAACTTTATCCACAAACTCAAACACTTGCCTGAAAAATACATGATGAACAGTGTTCTTGAAAACTTCACTATCCTACAGGTAATATACACTCAGTAATATTGGATTGTTGAAGGACAAGTTTGATGTTTTGCGAACTCACACTACCGGTCAAAAGTTTGGGCTCCCTTACAAATTTCCATTCCACTCCATTATAGAAAGAATACCAGCTGATCTGAGTGGGTGGCCGATCTTTAATGCTATCTACATTAATCTATTATCGGCAACCATTCATCAAATGTTCCACAGCCACATTCTGTTAAAAAACTAACCCTTTTTTTAAATGTAGTCCGTAAACTGCTGCCCTGGTTAAAAAACAATGCAACTGATCTCAGCTGGTATTCTGTCTGTAATGGAGTGCAATGAAAATGTCTAAGTGACCCCAAACTTTTGACCGGTGGTGTATATGCAGAGAGTTAGAAGAGATGATTGAGACCTCTCATGTCTGTACGATAAATGTGAAGCTACAGCCGGCAGCTGCATAGTTTAGCACAAAGACTGGAATAGCTAGCCTGGCATATAATCCCCCTTAAAACCACAATTGTTTTTATACTGGTATTTGGACAGATATAATGTGTTCATTAGGGAGCCCTAGATGTGCTGGTAGGAGGATTGTGTTACCTTCAAATAGGGCCAGGCTAGCTGTTTCCCTGTTTCCAGTCTTTATGCTAAGCTAACATGCTGCTCTTGCAGGTTTACATTTACAGTACAGACATGGGTGGTACCAATCTTATCATCTAACTTTCGGCAAGAAAACAAATAAGAGTATTTCCCAGAAAGTCAAAGTATTGAAATCAGGCAATTTATGTTTGTCATTGCAACATTTCTAGACAGACTGTTTCTCACTTGACATTTTCCCCCTGCCTCTCAGGTGGTGACGAACCGCGACACCCAGGAGACCTTGCTCTGTATAGCGTTTGTTTTTGAGGTTTCTACAAGTGAACATGGAGCTCAGTATCACGTCTACAGACTTATCAAAGACTAACAGCTCTTCAGGGAGGTTTTGGAAAAGCCAGACAAAAGCGTGACACAATCTCTCTTCGACCACCTCAACCATCCAGGAAAAACTACAACAACAAAAAAACATTCAAAAAATGCTAGACCGAACTAACATGGACACATTTTATGCTTTAAAAGAAGTTGTCTTGTTTGGAGAAAAAAAAGGAGTGAATCTCAACGTGCCAACGCGCAAATACATTTTGAAGAATTACGGATTTTTCGAACAACCAGCTATTTTCCATGTGTTTAAACATGCTTTAGATGAAGTGGGTCACTTTTGCCAAGGTCATTGATGGAGCTTGTAATGTTTTTATTGAGGGAAAGAGAATGTGCTTAGGGTTGAAAAGACTCTATAGTAGTCAAGGTGATCACACACGGAGCAATAACAGAAGTGTATATACGATTGAAGAAGTAGAGAGAGAACAGGACCACGGAAGGGGAAAACCAGAGCCAAATGGTGTTGTTGCAGTAGGTCGGTTAGGAAAGCAAGTGCCTTTTCTCCAAAGATTATATCATTGCCTGCCACTTTTGATTGCCTTTTTTTACTACCTCTTGTTTTTAAACGAACAGTAAATAGTCCGACTGGTGTATTTTGTCCGAAAACAAAATTTGGAAAGAAACCTCTCAGATTGACATCTTTTGAGATGTTTTTTTTTTTTTTTTTGTATTTGGGCACAAAGAGGAATGGGATGGGAAACTAATTTTCATGTAGCCTGTTGTTTTTACAAACAGATCGTCCCAAGTTTTACAGTCCACGTGTATAGGGAGAAGGTTTATTGTGTTACCGTACTATTTAGGTTCTGCTTCTTTTTTGTTTTATTACACAATTTAAAAATCAGGTCTTACAAGCATCTATCTATAACTGACTTTTGACACTAAAGATGCCTTGTACCATTGCTAGCCTGACATAAAGGGCTTTGCCATCCTTAGGGGATCCCCTGTTAATTCTCTCTGCTTGAAGACGTGTGCTTGGTTGCACTTAAAAGATCAAGAAGGGGAGGTGAAGCAACAGCAGTGCTTATTTTTCTGCCTTGAGTTTGTTATGTAGCCTAATTGAAAAACTGAACTGTTTCTGTACTGTGAGTCGGTGGATGCTAAAGGAATATGTGTTACATAGGAGTATTTTTTATTTTTTGTGTTGGGGGGGGGGGGGGGGGGGGGGGGGATGACTTTCTGTTCATATTTGTGATCAAGTAACTCAGCACAGAGACCATGGTTTGAGTGGAAAGAAGTTGATCACGGTTTCTTTTGTTTAAAAAAGAGATTGTATGCTGTGAAGCCGGTTCATTTGCTTCACCCTTCTCCGCTGTAATTTGTGGAAAATCTGCATCCACTGATAAAAGTTCAGTTTTGACATTTAAGACATTTTTTTTTTTTTTTACTGACATTAAACATGAAATAATTTTGAAAATCAAACAAAATAATTGTCTTGAATGAGAGCTATTGTCTCTGTGCTGTGGAGTATGACCATTGATTGTTATTTATAGGGTTGGAAAAGAAATGGCGGGAGGGCAGGGTGGGGTACTGGAGATGTATGCATCATTTTCCACTGGGATAGAGATGTTAAAAGTATTGCAGGACACATATTTGAGACTGTCATCCCATGGATCCTGCTAGACAAGTGTCTACTCTGTGTGGTTCACTGGACAATTGTGATATAAAAGTTCAAATTTAAAATAATAATAATTGCACCTGGCTTTGAATGTCATATTTCACAAGCTAGATACAATAACACTCCTCCTTTAGTAGGTGTCTCAATTTCTCTTTTATACAGACATATTTTCGCGTTTATCAAGACTCATGTTTTTTTGTTTGTTTTTTAACTCTGTTGTCTTTTGACTTTCAGTGTTTGCCATATGCTCCACTGAAAATAATGTGTGATTGTGCTGATATTGATAATTAATAATGAGATATCTAATGTTATGTATCATATTATGAATGGTGTGGGCAGATTTTGTTTTGTTTTTGGTTTAAGGTGGTTTACTGGTGTCTTTGTTACCATTGTGCGTTGCAATTTTATACTTCTAAGTAGAGGTTGGACTATGTAATCAAACAAATGTATCTAACAATAAAAGACGCATGGTGCCTTTGGAGCCATTTTCCCCATTAAACATGTTTGTAAATTTGTTTGGCATGGTCGTTCTTTTCATACTGATCTCACAGACAAATGAGAACCAAATATTGTTAGTGTTGGCTGCCACGAGCTAGCTTTATGATCTTGCTCAAACTGTTTTTTTAAATCCATTTGACTGAATAAAAGGTGTATCTTAGCATTCATTTCAGGGTTCCCAGCCTAAAGTATGATAAAACGTTCAGTGGGAATATAGCTGAAATTTATAATCAGGTCACAGAATTTGGTGCATTTACAGGTAGGCCACATTTACTCATGTACTGTACTTAAGTGCAATTTTGAAGTGGCCTACTTGGCTTGAGTATTTCCTTTCTCCACTATATTTCAGAAGGAAATGTACTTTTTAATCAAATATATTCATCTGACAAATTTACTGTAGTAACTGATTACTTTTCAGATTAATATTTCACACGAACAGTTAAATTTCCAAAGATTAAACCTGTTGTTCCCAACTTTTTTCTTCTTTTTTTTTTTTTTAGATCCTATGACACCTTTTAAAAAAGCAGTGTGTTGTTGTTTGAGGTCAATTTCTGTTATCTAATCCCACATGGACATATTAGGTTGCATGGCCTATCTTGATGTGCACCATAGACTCTATAAATAATCAATCAATCATTATAGCCTATACAGTCTATATTATGCACACCAACTTCCAGCATATACTGTACAATAAACATTGTACCTTGTCATGTTTCCAGCCCCTTACCATGTTTCCATCAAATAGAAAGCTAGCTTGTGGCTAAGATAGCATTCATTAAGTAGGCTTAGGTCCATTTTTACTGTATTGACATTATAGAAGTCTCTCGTTAGCATCTTTTTTTTTTTTTTTTTTTTTTTTCTCTCGTTAGCATCTTGTATATGCTACTTGTCGCAAAGTGACGCATGCGTAACTCACATCTTCACTCGTCGCAAAGTGACGCATGCGCGACTCAAATCTGCACTCGACTTACATCGGGGAGGGACTTTAACTGTCTGGAAGGGACGATGTTTATCACTCGCTTTGATAAGCACGAAATGGAAGTGGCCTAACACCGCTAAGTTACCACTTCGTCATTGGAGGTGCTGCTCAACAGACTTTGATGATAATTAACTAGGATAACTATGAATAGTTAGCTAGCTAGCACGCTAACAGGACGTGTTTGGGTCCAAAGCCAGAACTAACATTACAGCATAATAACAGCAGACGGTTCAGTTAACTTCAGCTGACGTCAACTGGCTCTTGAGGTGAGTTGAATTAGCTAATAAATAAAGGATCCATATTGGTAACAAGTCAACAGTAACCGGAGACGTTCCCTGTTAAAGTCAAAGGGCTAACGTTGGTGTTTAGCGGTTAACGTTATTTTACGCAACGGTCAAATATTACAGCTTACGTTACATGATAATGAAGGTAACTAGCGTTAACGGTTTCATCAAAATATCCACTAACAAAGCACTGAGGTGTGTAACGGTAGCATTGACGTAAGCTAAAACTTTATCCACCTTGTCTGCAATGCCAACGTTACTCAATCTCTGCATTTGTCGCACCAAAACACCTTCAAACAACCTGCATTTTGGGTCACATGTAACTTAATCTGGACTCATTTGGCTGTGAAAAACCCAGGGCACATGCAGGCTGTAAAGGTGACAACATTTACCAGCTTTTTTTGTTATGGTGTCAATAAGTTTGTCCTCATTTTGAGTTAAGTCCAGTGTCGGTTCCTCTAGCTAGCTATTACCTGGCTACGACAGCTACTGACTGTACACTCCATTGTGGATGTATTGTACAACTTGATGTTATAATGTTTAGCCATAGAATTTGATCTCTCTGTAATGACACTAAACCCCCTTGATTATTTTTACTGCATTGCTGCTATCCCCCCTATTCTCCCCAGACAGAGCAAAGCCATGTCGGCACTCTGTATTGGACTGGTGTATTGTTTCCCTCCCAAGAGAAAGGAGTCAATGCAATCACCTCTGTACATTGTCTCGTTTTGTTAAAAAAAAAATCAACATTTCCCTCGCAGCTTGACACAGTGAGGCCTGCCAGGGTCAGTTCAGTTGTTTTAGGCCTACATTATTAAGATTACTTACAAATTTCCATACCACTCAATTATAGACAGAATACCAGCTGATCTGAGTGGGTGGCTGATCTTTAATGCTATCTACATTGCCCATTATCAGCAACCATTTATCCAATGTTCCATATTCTAGGTTTCTTAATCTGATATCATAAAAAAAAAAAACAACTAGCTACAAAAACATTGGAGAACCCTTTTGCAATTATGTAAGCACATAATGTAATCTGAAAACTGCTGCCCTGGTTAAAAAACAATGCAGCTGATCTCAGCTGGTAGTCTGTCTACAATGGAGTGCAATGGAAATTTCCCCAAACTTCTTTCCCCAAATTTGACCCCAAACTTGTGTGTGTGTGTGTGTGTGTGTGTGTGTGTGTGTGTGTGTGTGTGTGTGTGTGTGTGTGTGTGTGTGTGTGTGTGTGTGTGTGTGTGTGTGTGTGTGTGTGTGTGTGTGTATATACACAGAGCCAATATGTATTGCATATTTTCAGACCTGATTAAACCTTTTAAAGATATAAATTCTGTAGATGTAAACTATTTTAGTATTAGTATAGAGAATTAAATTCACAGTTTACAATTAGAGTATTCCAGAGGAGCAAATACGATTTTTTTTTTTTACAGTTTTTATGTTACAAACAGTAAAAATCTGCTGAATCCTTAAAAGAATGTATGGCCAGGAACTGGAACTATAGTCAGGCTGCAATCTGCTTGGTGTGCCTTTTTGGCGCTTACTATGCAGTTTGTAGTGTTTATTTTTGTGTTTACTTTTACCACAGACTTGTGATTGTGTGCTTTTTCAGTTTATAGAGTATATGAACTGAATTCATATGTGTGTGTGTATTTGCACTTGGTCTATAAGTTGTCCAGTTGTCCAACTCTACAACGACTTTACTTTGTGGAATTACTCATGTGTATTGTACAGTATATGCTGGAAGTTTGTGTGCACACCAAGACATGCCTTGCTACCTAATACGTCCATGTGGGATTAGATAACAGAAATTGACCTCAAACAGCAACTTCTAACAACAATAATGTTTATGTGTCACGTTAGGAGCTGCCTCATCTGACACTCCATCACATCTACTGATCCACTGATCCGCCAGCATGGCTAACACAGAATCTGTCAATGTCCGGGTCCTCTCTCTGAACTGCTGGTCAGTGGCTGTGGTTTGTAGTTATTCTAAATGTATTGGGGTTTAGTTTGTCTTAATGCATGTACGCAAGGACACCGTGTCCATACTCTTTCTGATTCTTTTCTTCAGGGGGATCCGCTACCTTAGCAAACACTGTCCTCAGCGCTATGCCATGATTGGAGACATGTTGTGCAGGGAAGAGCATGATATTGTCTTACTGCAAGAGGTTGGTGGCAGCCATTTCACAGAGTCATAAAGTGGCAGAGTCATCTCTAATCTGATTGACTTTTTTCAACTCATGCTCTTAGTTTTATTTTGTGTTTTCTGCAATGAAGACCAACCTTAGACAATAAATCTTGTAAACTTGCCTGAACAGTTTTTATTAGGCAAAGATGGCTGGTATTCTAATTTTGTTACATATATTTTTTTTTCCAGGTGTGGAGTGAGAAAGACTATTTATCCTTGAAAAGAAAACTTGCCTGTAGTCATCCGCACTCTAATTATTTCAAAAGGTAATGTTTTCACTCTCACCCCAATCTTTTCTGAACCTGTTAGCGTTGGACGTCTTTCATTCTAAGATTAAAATTCAAGAGCAAGTTGTTTTCAAAAGTGTCCTGAAGTTTCCCTCTGTCAGAAAAAAAGTACTTGCATAACTATGCATTGATCTAAAGACCCAAAATTGAACTGAAATCTAGGCACAATTTTAATGCAGCTTAATTCTTTCTTGACCTCTATACAAAAGCACAAGACTGAGATTAATCCAAGACCTTACCTTTCTAATCCCTTTTGCAGCTCACAGAAATGTCAACTCTAGTAGATAAATTCTCCCATTTACTACAGATTACACATAGTAACTAAAGATGTAGATAGACATGGAAACTAGGAATGTGAGTTGTTCCTTTGAACCCAACAGTATTACCTGCATACTGAGCAATATGCAGACGTGCAACATCTCATTTTTAGCTAGTTTTCTTATCTTTACCATAAAGTCACATATTTGTTTTGTTTTTAACCTATAGTTATACATTTTTGCTATTACTAACTACTGTTTTGTGTGTACTGTATGCATTGTCAGGATTGCTACTTAATTTCGTTTTTCTTCATTTTGCAACAACTATAAAGGAATTCTATTCTATTCTAAAATGTACTCCTGAAGCTGGAACTTCTAGGCAACTAACTTCTACTCATGTCCTGTTTTCTCTCTTTTGTCAGTGGAGTCATCGGCAGTGGACTGGCCATTTTCTCCAAACACAGAATCCACGATACATTTCTTTTTCGCTACTCACTGAATGGTTACCCTTACATGGTAGGTCGGAGAGCTGGAGACAAAGAAAGTAGTGTTTTGTACTGTAAATTTCAAGTACCAATTGAAGAAAGTGAAGAATAGTGAACAAAACAGTTGAACAGTTGTACTTCTGCCTACTTCTTCAAGTTGTATGCTCCATTCGTTTTAAATGTGTGTATCTGAAGGCACCATGGAGTTCTGTCAGAGGCCACATGCTTTACCTTTCTTGTTTGTTTCCAAAAACCCCTCACGGGGAAGGAAAATATTGCCACACCGGTTTCTTCAGGGAAGCAGGAGGATTTTCCAGTTGGGTTGTTTCCCTGTTATCTCCGACTCTGGCAGTGGCCAGGGTGTCTTGAAGAGATCCTCTGCAGGCTATTGAAGAGAGAGGAAAAATACAGAGGGCATCGCCAATCCTACTTTTTATTTTAGTAGTCCAAATCAAAAGCACATTTCGATCAATTATTGATTTGTAATCAAAATCTTGACATTCCTCATATACATTTACTACATTACTGTTTACACTCAGTTCAATAATCAGTTCAAATCTTTATTTAACATTTTTAGTGTTATATTTATTCCTAAATTTAACTTTTACTACTTTGGGGTTAAAATTCCTATTTATTTTTACTTGTGTGGTACTCCTTTTCTTGACCTATTGAGAAAACAAGTCCACAACCTCAGAACCCATTGTTTGCCGCCAATTTATCATCTGGGGGCAACAGGCAATATTTCATGGATATAGGTAGCGGATATTCTGGCAAAGACTTACTCTACTATGCGTCGGTCATTGTTTACAATCAGAGTCAATACTTTTGCATGTCTTTTAGGTCTAGACGACATGTTTGCTACTCTCTATAAACATATTTGTATATTAATAAGTTAAATCGTCATCAGAAAATAGGCGATGAGTTCTGAGATTGCATTTCAGCCAACGTGTTCCTCCTCTTTTTCCCTTCACACAGACAGCTTACCTGCATGCAACCAAAGCCCATCCCATACCAACATTTTATCTCATTGTCTACATGTTCTACATTCATAAGCTGATATCTGTTTTTAGAGATTAGCAACTCGGCAACAAAGCGAGGTGCTGGTCCTACACTTGTCTTCTACGTGATCATTAAACTTTTTCTTTTATTCCGCTCTAAAACATCCACGCAACCAATGTAGAGATGGTTTGACGTTCAGACATTGCCACCCTCAGAGTTGTTAAAAATTTGAGCGCTGAAGTTTACTTTTTTTACCACCTGTCACATTCACTTTTTACCAGCCTTTTTTTTTTGCCTGAAAAAGGTGAAAAACAGCAATATCTGTGTCTCTATGAGAACTATATCCTGTCCTATTCATGGTAGCCTAATCATGGACATTCCGCCATCATCATGTGCTGTAGAAGGGGGGCCTACCTTGATCATCCAGCATAAAGGCATCATTTTCTATCCAGGGCTGGGACACACACTCATACGGATGGATAAACTTATTGCACCTACAATAATGTAGCTGTCTTCAATTTAGGTCATACTGTACATCTCATCAGCAGTTTTTTTGCGCGTGTGTGCGCGTGTGTGTGTGCGAGCGTGTGTGTGTGTGTGTGTGCGTGCGCATGTGTGTGTGCGCGTGTGTGTGCGTGAGACGCGGGGGGACGGAGCAGCAGCCCCGCCCACTGCAGCAAGCGGACGGGATTGAAACAGCAGCAACTTTCAGCAACTCTTCTGACCTGTTCTTACTCCCACTTGGTCAGTGGCTGGACGTGGGATTGCTGGGATTGTCAGGAGTAATGAAAATGCAATAAGGGCCCCAGCTGTCAATCAATGTCTTCCAGCCATGTGGGCCCCTGATTGGTCCAGGCCCGTAAGCAACTGCGTACCCTGCTTACCACTAGTCAGGCCTATGCATCTGAATCACTCAATTCTCATTGGCCACCTGCCAATATGGTAGATGGATTGACGGTGTTACCCACCAATTGCAAAATTCACCTGCATTTGGCGGTTGGTTGGGTGTTAATTTCAGGCCCTGGACAACCTCTCATTGCAGATTAGCATTACGCCTTTTCTTAAGTAACTTATTTTGTTTTTCCCAATATTTAGGCTCACCATGGAGACTGGTTTGGAGGCAAAGCTGTTGGGATGGCCATCCTAAACATTGGCAGCCTGACTGCAAATGTCTATCTTACTCATGTAAGGTTTTCAGTGCTCAACCAACCATATATATCTATAGAGAGAGAGATTATATACAGTCATTGATCAATGTTCTGTTTCTGTGTGTATTGATTTAAGCTGCATGCAGAGTACTGCAGAGACAAGGACTTGTATTTACCTCACAGAGTGGTTCAGGCCTGGGAGCTGCAGCAGTTCATTCGGTAGTGTGTCTTTGTTCATTCTGTCAAAAGAGTTTTTAGCTGGTGTAATATTTGCTTATTCTTCTCACGTGAGGTGCTATCTTGAGATACTGAAAACGTTTAAAGCAGCACTACAGTGCCTTCCAGTATTCCTCATCAGTACTCACTTTTTAATCAAGTTTTGTGGCATTGGTCATAATATGTTTTTGTTTCTCTATCAGCCACACCTCTGCTGGAGCAGATGTGGTGATTTTAGGTGGAGACCTCAACATGCACCCCGAGGACCTTGGTAACAGACTACTGAGGTCTTACACTGGACTCCGAGACTCTTATTTAGAGACCGCGAAATTTGACGTAGGTAGTGAAAACACTGCTATTACGATTGTTTTGTCTGCTTGAACATTATAATTAAAGGAAAATTCAGTTTTTTTAAATGGTGCTTTATCTTGTAGTTTTGGCCATAATTTGTATTGGTTATGATAGCATTTAACTTTAACTTTTTAAAGTTTTCTTTTCAAATTTTATAAGGTTCATGGTAAAATATGAGGCACAGTGACAGTGGTATACAGACGGGTTTAAAAAAAACAACTCTCCAGTAAAACTAAAACCATTTATGTAGATGTAAAAGGAAGGTGACCATACCCTAGCAGTTAGCTAAAATCCTTCAAGGTACTTGCACGCACAAACTCAAGTACACTTGGTCATTTAGTCAAAGTCTGCTTTATTGTCAATTTCTTCACACGTCAAAACATACAAAGAAATCGAAATTGCGTTTCCCTCTATCCCACGGTGACAAGACATTTACAACAAATTTGGTCCACAGACAAACATAACATTCAAGTAAACAACATAAAAAAGTAAAAATAAGAAGATATATACAATGAGGAAAATAAGAGGAGCGAAATTTGTGTTAAAAATGTGCAATTATGCATACTGTCGACAGTCTATGTAATGTGCAAAAAGACAGGCGGTAGCATAGTGGTGCTGGTTATGTAAGAGCAGCAGAAATGTGTTCTCAAGTTTTTTCAGGACAACAAAAAGTCTGCAAGTGTACAAGTTGAGTAGTGCATGGCAAGGCAGCCATTTTGGGTCCAAAGTCCTGGATATTTATGTAACTGAGGGTAGAGGGGGGAGAGAGTTCAGCATCCTAACAGCCTGGTGTATGAAGCCGTTTGTGAGTCTGGTGGTGCTGGAGCGCAGGGTTCTGTACCTCTTTCCAGAGGGCAGTTGATCAAACAGTAGTGGCAGTAGTTCTGTAACGTTGTAAAGCTGTATCCAGCAGTGTCATTGTGGCCCCATATTTAAAGAGTTGAAATTGTAGGTTAAATGTCATCACTGACAGAAAAAAATGTCAAGACTACAAAAACAAGAAGCAGGTTGTAAGGATAAAAGAAACACATTTTTCTTTAACTTGTTTTTATTTATTTATTGTTTTATGAATGTTTTCTGTTGCAGGGGTGTGAGGATGGTATGACTCTCATAGCTGACAACCCTTTTATCAATAAAAAGGAGCTTTTTCCTTTTGAGAAGGGAATTCGAATCGACTACATCCTGTTCAAGGTGGGTGAAAGCTTTGTGTCATCACACCTGCTGTGTTATCCCCTCATGTTCACTGCAAGATGTTGGAGTCCTCAGATGAATTATTGATGTATTTTGACCCGCAAATTGAATTTCCATTTTTTCCTTTTATTCTCAGGGTTCTTCCAAGGCGGACGTTTATTGTGATTTCATGTCCACCACCAAAGGCTCCGTCCCTGACCATCCATTCCCATACTCCGACCATGAGGCTCTGACTGCTGGGCTCAGGCTGGAGACACACACTTCAAGTGAGACCGGACGTGACAGGCAATCAAAGAATAAGGACTCTGCTGCAGGTGTGTTTTCCAGCCATAATGGCAGGGTGGTTCTAGGGACTGGATTATCTAAACCAGGAGTCAGCAGCCTTAGGTTAGGGAGCTCAACCAATGGCACACTAGCAATAAGTGTGCAAGGGAGTTTTTGTGGACATGTTCAAAGCCAAATGGCCTCGTTCACAGCCATTGTCAGCAGCACAACCTGTTATTTGCAGTAGTTTGATTGACTTTTACCCCCTTATGCGTTCTGCGAAGACCCGCCCTATTCTGTTTCTGATTGGCTAGTACTTGTTACCTTCTTCACAGAGTGCGGCGCAAAAAAAAAAAAAACCTGCCTGACAGGGCTCGGCAGGCTTAATGCTGATAAGGCACGCTGATTACTGGGATTCATTTTTGGCTAGCCCGGTTCTAGACCACATCCTGTAGTTTCATCATGGTTAAAATGCTAGAGAGACTGATTCGTTAAATCAAAAAAAGAGAACAGTGAATATTTTATGTTGTAAAGTTAATCCGGTTGGAATGGGGTTTAAATGCAGCCCCACAGAGCTGCTAGCATGGCTGTAGACTCTTAGACTGTAATAAATACACCAGTGTCACTTGTGTTGAAGTCAATTATCAAGTCATGCAAGGTTTTTGACTTGCTCCTTGTCTCCTCTCCCTTTCATGTCTTCAGGGAAGCTGGCTGAGCTGGTCGACATTGTGACAGAGGCCCGTACTGAAGTCAAAGTGGGCTTGCACTGTGCCGAGAGCATGCGCTACACAGCCAAACGCACCGGGGTGATGGGGTTGGCTCTGCTGTTTCTGGAGCTGGCCATCGCCACCGTGCCCTGGTTGGCCCTGGGGGCAGAACAACCTTTCCCTCGTACTTCCTTCTACCTGCTGGCTGCATTGTGCTTTGCCATCCTGCTGACCACCTTTCTACTGTACATCTTCTATACCATAGAGCTGAAATCTCTCCAGGGGGCTGAAGACCAAATGAGGTTGGCTGTAGGAAGTCTGCAAGAGAAGCTCCGGGGCTTTCCTTTGGCTCAGCCCCACAATGCCCAGCAGAGGCCCCCAAAGGCCCATGAGCCCAGTGCTTTTGACCCAGAGGAATAATACAGGCACCAACTGGGTCAAAGTGGGCTCACTGAAAGAAGCTTTTGAAGTGGGCTTTAAGATGGATGTTTGAGGAAGTTTTATGCTCTTGAGATTAAGATTTTTTCTGCACAGTGAAGAAGTTTTTGAAGGATGTTCCTGAAAGTAGTGCAGGACACATGCTTTGACCTTTTTTAATACTTTTTATATAATCATCTTTAGCCTTTTTTATCCCTAGATTTCCCTCTATGCACCTCAACACACGTCCTGTTGCATAGTGTAGTACTTCTTAAAGGTCCTAAATGTGACCATTTGTGACTCTAGCCTCAGGTCCGACTTGCATTCCACCCACCAGTAGTTTCAGCGGGACCAGTTGTTTCTGTTTTTAATTTCATGCTTTCCTTTTGTGATTTGGAGAGTCCACCACACAATAATAGTGGGTCCAGACTGTGTTCTAATTTACTTGCAGAAAGAAGCACTGCACAGGAGACACAGACACTCCGAATGTTGACGGTTTACATTTTGGTCAGTAATATTTGTTCTATGCAGGACATAGATTGTTGGACACTTACAAACAAGGATCCTCATACACCAGTTAAAGTGCTCATATTATACTCATTTCAGGTTCATAATTGTTTTTAGAGGTTGTACCAAAATGGGTTTACATGGTGTAATTTTCAAAAAACACCATATTTTTGTTGTAGTGCACATTGCTGCAGCTCCTCTTTTCACCCTCTGTGTTGAGCTCTCTGTTAGCTACAGAGTGAGACATGGCACTTCTGTTCCATCTTTGTTGGGAGTCACACATGCGCAGCACCCAGGTCAGCACTACAAGCCAGTAAGAAGCAGAGTATGAGGGCGTCCCACTCTAGGAGCTAGGTGAGCATTATAACGTGTTACAAAGTGACGCACGTCTGTGACAGAAGTAGAAACCGGACTACATTAGAGCTGTTTGGAGCAGTTGGTGAACAGTGTTTTCTCTGTGAGATGGTGAGTCCCTTTGGGGTGGACTTTGGGCTGTTTCACTTTGTAAACCTATAACGTGCACAAAAAAATATATAAAACCCAATAAAGCCAAAAAGCATAATATGAGCACTTTAAGACCTTTCAGTCTAGTGTTCTGTAGGAAAAGGGACAAACTTGATCTGCATGTCTCATGTTCACTGTATTGCACCAGAAAGTATTTTAATGTTGGAGACAATCTACACTCCTCTTTTCCAAAGTATAACTGTGAGTAAAATAACTTGAAAACAACCTCATGTAGTGTAGAAAATTACAAATGCATAATATATCATATCATATATATTCTAAGTGTAGAGGGCACTTAGTTGACTAACCAGATAAACCACTTCCCTTTATGTAAGAAAGTAAATTACTTACTGATTCACATTGCTGTAAGACAGTGTGTGACTCAGAAAAAGCTTAACAAAACCAAACATTTTTAAACTTTATTATTTCACCTCACTGTTGGAAAATCACCTGGTAGCTCTTACTTTCATAAAGGTTATGGAATTTAAAAGAATACCTGATGTTCATTTCGACTTAAAATTGTGACGGGCATGATTATGAAAGCATTAATAAAGAATTTATTCTCATGCTGGCTGACTCCTGTGGCTCTGGATAAGTCAGACGGGTGAGGGTATGATGGGTTCTACACATCCACCACCAGAGAGCACCATACGGCCATGGGACGGGGGATCTTTCCAAACGAAAACTAACACCAAACTGGCTCATCACCAGTGATTTTAAGACAAGCCAAATTTACCAGATATGCCCTCAGGGCAAGAGCGCCCATGGGTGTGGTACATTAACATTTTTCATTTGTTTCCCACGGCAAATCACATCAATGGATTTTACTCATTTCAAAAGTCAACAGAATTCCTTGGCTTTATCAGAAAAAGGACCCCCAGCCCTGAGCACGACGAATGCAAACAGTATGCTGTATGTAAATAAGGCTACACCACACAAAATGCAAATGAGCTTGAAGTTTCTTATTTGATTGTGGATGCTAAAATCAGCCCTTGAATTTTCACAAAAGATTGATTAAGCAGTTTTACTGGAAAGGCGAGAAAAAGGAAGCTGTGTTTGAGAACAGCATTAAAGAGAATTTGTTTGGCCAGAGCCATTGAATACTCTTATATGTATATGTCACACATCCCTTCTGCAACCCTGGCCTTTCTTAGTTCAGTGTCAGGAAGAGTGCTTACATTTAGCATCATACTAATCTGCTTTTGTCATATTACTCTTTCTTGCCTGATATTAACGTTGTAGCCTAATGTCTGAGAAAGCTCATCCATAGTGAAAGTATTTCATCAACATCCTTTCCTATTATATTATCGTGTTTGGCATCACTGCAAAACTAAAAAAATAAATGAAACTAATGACCAAGGAAAACTGCGCATGTCCATAGGAGTGCTACTTGTCAAGACTATACCTGTAGAAAATAGATGACACTAGTAAGAGAGAGCAGAGTTGTGTAGGTCTATTGTGCCAACATGGGCGCGGTCTGATCTTGGGGCAAGGTGCGCATGTATAAGCCTTCCTCTGTGACGCTGCCTGCCTACTCTGGATGTCGTTGGGCCATCCGGACATTTAATAACAAAAATGACGAGTCTGGATCCGCTGAAATCGGTTATTTCCATCGGGAATGTGGACGACACGTCTCTGGCTCTGCCGTCCGGTAACCAGTTTCGATCAGGGCAACAGCGCGTCCTGGAACAAGTCCAGATTATCCGGAGGACCAAGTCCAGGAGGTCCAGCAGCAGCAGGAGTGGATCTACTTCTTTATCTCCAACAAGTAAGAGCAGCCAGTAGCCTACACCAGGGCCGTACACACAACTCAAAAGTTTCAGGATTAAAGCGAAAACAATTGAATTATTATTATGTTCATTTTGGCTGATTGTAGTATTTTCCGTTCAGTATTTTTCGCGGTGTGGAGAAGGCTTTAAAACAACATTTGTTTCACTATAAGGACCACACTGGAAAATCAGACTTTATGGACATGCTTTTATTTAATCAAAAGTCAAGTATTGTTTTACTGCTGGCACATTATTATATATCAATCTTATGTTTGATTCATATAGCTTTTTCTCTTACCGTTTGGTCAACATAAAGCTGTAAAAAGTCAGCAAAAAAGTTCCTTAATCCTAGAATTAAACAAATCAAGCATAACAATTATTACATATTTCACAGCAATAACCCGTTTCACAGCCTGAATATGAAAACTACGATTCTGTGGGAATTTCTGAGTGTCAAAGTCACTAAATCTGCCAGATTCTGCTTTGAGTGTTGCCTAATCACAGTTTGAAAACTGGTCGGCCCAAATGCAGATTTGGCACGCAGACCTTTAGTTTGACACATGTCAAAGGAAGTTAACCTGTAATGCTTTATATCACTTTTCTGTAGAATAGATGTTCCCTGGGACTAACTATAGTGCAGAGAAAATAGAGCCAATGCTCTTGTTGCAGTTGTAAATTTTCAGTGAAAGTTAATTTAAAGAGCTTCCATTTAAATAAACTTTGAAGACAAATATAATTAACAGCTGATTTGTAAGATGCCAAATGAGTTACTTTAAAAAAAAAAAGTATTCTGCTGGGGGGTTGTGGGGACTCTGACTCATGATTAACTATTTCCCATGAGCTCAGAATTGTTAAAATCCTGGCTACGGCCCTGGCCCATTCATCTCTGAATCTAATTCACATTTGAAGCATGTTGATCCAGAGGGACTTACAAGGACAACAAATAACAATATATCAAAGTAACTCTTAAAACCTGACACCTCTGTATATGAAATTTGGGGTGAATTTATTTTTAAATAACAAAATCAGAATACTTAATGTCATTCATGTCCAAATGTAGATTTTCTACACAAAAAGGATTCTATCTAAATAGAGCAAACTAGTAAATATGTATTGAAAAAGCACAGAATACTCTGAAAATCAAAATAAGATTTGTAGTGTGACCTTTTCTTCAAATAATTCTACATTGATATGATTTTGTATGTCTAGATTTGGGTGTGGTTTCTTCATATAAGCCATTGCAGGTTTCTACAATGCTCTTGCATGTATTTTATATTTCTTCAGTGTGATTAGGAATTCTGAGTGCAATAATCTAGACACACTTTCATTAATTCATGTTTCCACTTTTGGGCCTCTGCTGTTTCCATTTTGCACATTTTATTGTTTTTGGACCTGAATTTGTCTTTTAAAACAACATGGACACTATCACTTTAAGCATAAAGAAAACATCAGACCAACTGAAAAGGTGTCTAATGGATAACCCTCCACATTCCTCCTCAGCCCCCACGTGTGACTCCGTGTTCATAGATGCTCCAAACTCACCGACCAGCAAAGTTAGTGGAACCCTCTACTTTGGGAATTCTAAAACTGTAAGTTACGGAGTTTCTCTATATTTCTATTACACCGTTGACTGGCGGGAGTGAATCTTCTGGTTGTTTTTATCATCACAGTGTTGTCATAGATTAAATAATGTGAGTCTGAGGCAGGGACGTATAGCTACCATTTAATATTGTGTTAGAGAGTTAATTCTCCATCTCTGCACAAATTACACATGGTTGGCCTCATTTAACATCTTTAAATAATTTTTTATTACAGTGTGTGGACGTTTTTAAAACATCATCTAGATTAAGGTTGCAACTAAGAACTGTGTTCATTATTAATTAATCACAATTTTCCCCCTAATTAATCGATTGTTTTGTCTATAAAGTGTCCGTAAGTTTGAAAAATGCCCATTATAGTGTCCAAGGTGGCGTCTTCAAATTGCTTGTTTTTTCCGAATAACTGTCAAAAAAAGAATTTACTATCATATAATGACAAAGAAAAGTGGAAACCTGGAACAAGCTAATATTTGGCTTGCAGTTGTCTAAAATGATTATTAAAATAGCTGCAAAAAAACCCAAAACATTTCTGACTGATTACACAATTGACTGTTAAAACTTTCAAATCAATAAATGTGAAAACCATAAATAATCTAAAAAGTCTACTACATTATATTTATTTGGTCCGGGAGGAACTACATCGCAACCGACTGACTTGTAATTCCCAGTAAATCAAAGTTAAGTGAGCTATTTCACCACTATTTGATGCGTCATTGTTGCAGAAATAACACAAGAAACACACATAATAGCATGGATATTCTTTGGCAGTTTAGAATGGCACTGTATGCACCATCTTGTGGGAGCCTGTTACCAATAACAAGAAACTGGCTCAAAGATTTGTTGTCCCCGGTTGACTTTTCTGGGTTTTTTCTTCAAAAAAACCTGTTTCTAGATCCTCCCGGAGACTTTCTGTCTCCTCTTTACCAGCCTCTCCCATAGGCTGACAGCTCTCCAAATAACCGAACCGCAGGGTTGCACACCAAAATACTTCTTTCAAGATGTGATTTGCCATTGCCAGTTTACTGTCACTCACTCCGTCTCCTTGCTTAGTCACTGGTGAAATGAGCCTTCACATGATGTTATGATCCTTAATTGCAAACTCATGTATTCTTTGGCTCTTCAGCTCAGCGTAGAGAAAAACAATCGGCAACTAGTGAACAACATACAGGGATCCGGAGTGAAGAGGAACACAAGAGCTTCTACCTATCAATATGAGAGGTGTTACGCCCCGGTCGGATCCATGGCCGTCTGTCAGACCTACACCAGCCGTAGCGAGCCTGGTGGAGCCCGGCAGCTCTCCATGCCAAAAAAACACGTTCCTCTGCAGAGACTTGTTTCCAACAGGGGCACCTACAGGACAGAGAGGGGCACCAGTCAGTTTATAACAAACACCACGTCCCAGCCTCATCTTCAGCCTTTGCACATTATGAATGGCACAAGTCAGACCAAGTCAGACAGCCAGATCGTGTACAGCAAAGGTGACGTGACCAAAACACTCTCGAAGCCTCCCGTTACCCAGGGTGCTCCAAATAGCAAAGGAGATTCTGGGTGAGTGAGACTACAATGCCATATTTTCCATAGTTCAAGCACTGACGATTCATCAAATGTTTCAATGTACAAAAGATTCTGGCATGCTCTTGTGTTTTTAAAGTAGCGTTTGGATTGCTTTCTGCCCTTGCAGGTCAAATGATAACAGTGGAGTTGCTGACATCACTATGAAGGAGGCTGTGCATTTTCTTTCCAACGATGATGAGACATATCAGCACTGCGGCGCTTCCTACATACAGCACAACACTTTCATCGGCGACAAGGCTAAAGAGGAGGTGGTTTGTCTTATTGTCTTCATATCACAGTTGACAGACAGACAATCTTAAGGGTTATATCTTTAACATGTAGTAAACCTGGACTATTTGGAGGGTCCCTGGCAGTGGCTTGCTATTCACAGTTTTTATTGCAGCCTTTCTGCTGACATAGGTTTTCACTTTGCCATTTCTCAGAGCAAAGTATTATTTAACTCATTGTAATCCATGCTAGTCGTCATAAGCTAAGTATGGAATAAACGGCTTCCATGGGGATTATGGTAAATTATTACTGTGCTAACTCCTGAAGCCCTCTCGTCTCGCAGGTTTTGAAGCTGAACGGGATCCATCCCTTGGTGAATCTGCTACGCAGCTCCAGTTTACAAGTCAACCAGACAGCCTTGGCTGCCCTCCGTAACCTGTCCTTTAAAAGCCAAAATAACAAGGAGGAGATATATCGCTCGGGGGGCATCACAGAGGCCGTGGCTCTGCTCAGAGAGACAGACTCTGTAGAGATACAGAAACAACTAACAGGTGCAAGTTAGCTTTGAAATATGCAACATTATACACACACCTAAGTCAGACCTTTTGTGTGTAATACAACATAATCCTGCTGTCAATCACTGAGCTGTTCCTTGAGTGCTGGCATTCTGCAAAGCGTTGAAACATATTGCCAAAATCACCTTCCTATTTGTATGATAGATGTTTATTTAGATCAGAATGGGTTTAATGATTAATGTATGATTGCATCTGAACATACATCCCAACAAAGTTTTCAATCTGTTATCAGACCAAAACTCAGGGTTTCCTGTAATGAAAACAACTGATAGATTAGTGATGATGATGATGTGTTATATATTTACCATAAGAAGTGAGTTATCCATTTTCTCGGCAGGTCTCTTGTGGAATCTGTCCTCTGTAGACAGCCTGAAGCCAGACCTGCTAAAGAGTGCTCTGCCAGTCCTTATCGAGCGTGTGATTGTGCCTTACACAACCGGTCCTAAGCAGACCAGCAGTAACAGCCAAGACCCTGAGGTCTTCTTCAACGCCACCGGATGTCTAAGGTAAGCAAATGTTCCAACTGAGCACCCGATAACACGCCACCATCTTTTCTTTAGCTTTCATAAGGCTAAGGATCTCATTGCCTGTGTGTAGCTGTTGGTGTGTTTTCATCTTTGTACTATCTTTGTGTAACTTTTGTCTAACTCTGTGTGAGCTGCTCGGTAACGCAAAATGAATTTTAGTGTAAACTGGCAATAAAGTTGGATTGTATCCTAACTCTGGATCAGCAGGAAACAGATTATTATATATTTATACATGACATCCATACATTCCAATAGCTGTAAATAACAACCATGAACCAGGGAATTCTGTATAACTTTGGCATGCTTTTGGGATTTTGTTCCTTTAAATCATACCATTTCCTGGAGAGATTTATTTAGTTTCATGTGCATTTGAAAAGATTTGGGGTAAGCCGAGGTCAGTACAAAACTGGTCGGTACAGATGATGTGAATGTGCCCTACAGACAATAATAATAGTAGCAGTAGGGAGATTACACACTGTCAACACGTTGATGTTTTTACATTAGTCTGGTGAACGTGAGGTTCAGAGTCTAAGGCAACGACTGAGATTATCTCTGGTAAAAAGCTACTTAATTCTGTACCATTGTGATGAATACTATAGACCGGGACCCGGATAAGATTATAGTACAACAAAGTGAAACTTCATATAGTCTATATATAATCTATTAAATCAAAAAAGCAATCCAAATTTTGTGCAACACAATAACAGTTTATTAGGTAACCTTTAAAAAAAAATCTTTTTTTAGATTAAACCTCATTGCCATAGGTCCAGGACATACAATCAGCTAACAGTTTATAAGGTACACTTATTAAAACTAATGTAGTTTTAATACAAAAGTCTTGCCTTCAGAGATGTGGGTTGAACTTTAACGGCATTTCAGAGGCTCTAGTTTTTGCTACTGTTGATCTGTATTGAGTCTGCATTTATTGCATTATACTGGCAGCTGTTAAAAATATAAATCTGCCATCCATTGATATAAATTATTTTCTTGCTGTGCATAACTTCACCCTTCATTGTCTTTTCAAATCCGTACGAGCCTTTCTGCACCAATGAATAGGCCTTTCTGAAGAGGTTGTGACAATTGTTAATGTATAACATCATCATCAATAAAAACCACAGTAACCGGTGATATTAGCAATATAATCATATCTACTATATCAGCAAACACGTGGCTGAATGTGTAAAACATTGACTGTCATTCTGGGAAAGTTGGAACTGTTTGTCTTGTCTGCTCTTTTAATCATTTACCTGACTGAACAAGATTAGTATTGTTTACTTTTAAGGCCAGGTCAAAGTAATATTAGCCAATTCATTCCCTTTTTTGCTAAGAGGTGTTTCCACAACATTCAAACCACCAATAAAATAAAATTTAAAAAATACACGCTGTACTTAAAATAAACTACCACACTCATAGCATGGGCTACGATCTTCATCTAAAAACAATTTTTATGTTTGCCTAAAATGTCAATGTGTCTTTAGGTTAGCTTTATTTGTATAGCACATTTCAGCAACAAAGCAATTCCAAGTGCTTTACATAATACATTCGAGCTCTTTAAAACAATAAAAAAAGTAATAAGAATAAAAGTTACAGTATCAAAAAGAAAGGTCTTCACCCTTGATTTAAAAGAACAGAGTTGCAGCGGAACTGCAGTTTTCTCGCAGTTTGTTCCAGATGTCCCCACCCCCCCCCTCCCTGTTTAGTTCTGACTCTGGGGACCGAATGCCAGTTTAAAAACCTCAGAAGTGGAGTGATGCGATCTACTTTCTTGGCCTTTGTGAAGACAGTGTTCTGAATCAGCTGCAGCTGTCCAATCGAATTTTTTTTTTTTTTTAGGGAGACCTGTAAAGACACCATTACAGGAGTCTACTGAAGACAAAAGCATGCACAAGTTTATCCAAATCCCCGAATCCTTTTTCAAGTCTGTGTATACTCTTTAATGCATCAAAACATCCTGTAACCTCTTGTATTTCTTTTTCAACAGAAACCTTAGCAGTACAAAGCAAAGCAACAGACAGACGATGAGAAAGTGTCGCGGTTTGGTTGACTCTTTGGTCAGCTATGTGAAAGACTGCGTGGATGCAGGAAACCCAGATGATAAGGTAAGCGAGGGATTATGTTCTTTTTATACTGTCAGTTAATTCTACACTCACTCTCTCTGTCTGGGTGCACCTTTTTCAAATTTATTTTCTTATTCACTCGGATGTCACACCTTCATGTTGAACATGAAAAACATCTGTCGCTATAGCGAGGAGCTGCAGTTTGAAGTTAACCAACTACTATTGTAGATTGCAAAGAGAACTTCTACTGCAACCACTGTAAAGGGCCAGCTGAGTCATAATGTGATCAGCTGCACAGTAAATGATGCACTATAATGTGTTGCCTTTATAAATTCATGTATACAGACTTATGCTTTGAACAGTAGCCCACATATAGAAAGGCTAGTAATGCTCAGTGTTTTGTTTTGTGGATTATTTAAATGCTGTGATTACAGTAAGTAAGCATTAGTAAGCCTTCTCTAGCGTGATAACTACTTTTGTTTGACACAGCAAAATATTGTAATGCAGCAAATTGTATTGTTATTTTGCTCCAGTATTTAAAGGACCTATATTGGTAAAATAGTGTCTTTATTTATTATGATAAAGCAGGATGAGGTGCTATGTAAATACTGTGAAAGAACCAAAAAACTCAATCTACAGAGAAAGGCACACAGACCGTATTCAGAAACAGTGTCCATCAAACAAGCCGCAGGGCCATCCGTACAGTTATGATGTCACAACTATAAACTATACTATATGTAGGTAGTTAGTGCCATTCCGGTCATTCCCCAGTTGAAATTGCGGTACAAAGACGCTGAGAGCGCAAATGAGGACCGTTGTTGATCAATCAGAGCAGACTCTGCCTTTTTTAGGTGGGGGACTTAAAGAGACAGGCGCTAAAATGTAGCGTCTCAAACAATACAAGTATATTCAGATAGACAATGTGTGAAAAATGGGTTGTTTTTAACATTAAAGCATGTTAACATACAATAGCGTAATTAACCTTAAAAATGAGCATAATATAATAATATTGACCTATCATCTATTTGCTTAACTTGTTCAATTATCAATTTTTTTTGCAGCAGTGGCAGTGCTCCACAGGCAGTAAAATGTGTTTACCATTTAACATAACTTATTTCTGTATGACAGCTTAATAATTGGCTAAATATCTTAATGCACAATAGGCTGTGACACTTTATTTACAGCAATTATTTACAGCAATTTAATTTACAGGGAAGAGACAAAATGTAACAGCAACACCTGTATAATATATAAGAAATTGAGGGTTATTAATAATAACAATACTAAATTTTATTTAAAGCGCCTTTCATGGCACCCAAGGACACGTCACGAACAAAAAAAGGACATTAAAGTTATATTCATCTCATAAAGGTGCTGAGGTTCACACTATGACATGCAGTAGGCCTGCTGAGAGGATCTCAGCAAGCGGGTCGCGGTGTTAAACGTCCAGTTCTCACGATAGAGCGGAGCGAGACCCCCTGTCCTCCTGGGTGAGTGGGGTTCACGGATGTAAACAAATCCATCCATGCGGGACTGCTTGGTTCAGGTGGAAAAAATCATCGCTCCGCTGTCACACCTCCGCAAGACACAGAAAGCCCAGTCCATGGTCCACAGTGAAGTTGCCAACGAGAGAAGATCTAATGTTGACCAATCCAACATTCAGTCGGTTTGACTGACCGTGCATATCCGATTATGGGCGTCGGAGAATGTCGCTTTGACACAGAAGCTCCACAGAAGGTGCACAGCTCCCCCATAGCCGGTAAAGTTCACTTACTAAGTATTTCCTCATCCTCCAGCAGATGTAGCCTATGCATGAAGTTATGTGGGTAAGTAGTCATACAGGCCTGGGCGCAGGGCTTAGGCTACTGTGGTAAACTTACCTTGCATCCTCCGGTCACCATGGCATCCTCCAGTCATCGGGCATCATGTCCGGCTCTAACCCCGTATAAAAAAAAAGATACGGTGGAGAGATGATAAAATGCGTTGCTATATGTAACTATAACTATTGAGCTTGAACTAAGTATAAACATCAACTAAAATTATCTACGTTTTTGTGATGAAAAAGTAAAATTACTGAAAATAAACAAGCCAGACGGAGTGGCGTCAATCTCGCCAGCGTTCCCGTTACTAGGCAACTTATTGAGCATGAACGTGCAATTTCTGTGTCTGAGTCTTACATGCCCACTAACTGTATGTTGTGTATTGCTTGTTGAAACAGTCTGTAGAAAACTGCGTGTGTATCCTACACAACCTGACGTTCCAGCTGGAGGCCGAGGCTCCGGCCCTATTCAGCAGGATCACAGCGTTGGCCAAGACTGTCAACAAGGACCACATTCAGGGGGACACCGGCCGTATCGGCTGCTTCAGTCCCCAAAGCAAAACATCAGAACACGAGGTGAGACAAGGAAGGTGCACAGCAGAGAAAAACGTTTGTACTGATATAGACCAGGGCTAAAGGATTACTTTTTATTATGACAGCACATCAGAAATACTTGTTGACACTTCCTACAAGGACATATTAGTTTTTCTTGACACTATCTATCAATGTGTGTGTTGTCATTTTTCCTATTCCTCAGTATAACATGTTCATTGATGGTACCGACATTATGTCCGTTATACCGGTAATTAGAATGTACACAAGGTATAACACGTCAGTAGGGTTGCATGTTTTATCTATTAAAAGACACAGTGTGTTTGGAAATTATTCTGATTCGTCTAATGTTTCCTTGAATAATTTCCCAAAAATTCTATGGATAAATTCTGAAATGCTATAAAAGCTACACGTTGACAACAATGGTTCCCCTTTTTTTTTTTTTTTTTTCAGCGCCACTTTGACTTCCCGGTCGTTGAGGATCCACAACCTAACGGGGCCGGTTGGCTGATCCACTCCCAAACCCTGCAGACTTACCTTTCTTTGCTTGGCACCAGCCAGCGAGAAGAAACACAGGAAGCCTGTTGTGGAGCCCTGCAGAACCTCACCACATATGAAGGCATTGTAAGAAAAAAACATGTTATGTTGTTACACACTGACCAGGACCAAAAATACAATACATTTGATTTCTATTTGCACACTGGTTTGGATAACTTTAAAATGACCATTGTAAATATTTGATCTATCAGTAAATCCTGTAGGTCAACTTTATTTATACATGTTTTGATGTTGATTACTGATGGTTTCTTAGTTTATATTGTTTTCTGTATGTACAGGTCTCCAGTGTGATGAGCCAGACCATTGTGCAAAAACTGAATGGCTTGCAAGTTATCTGTCCTCTTTTAAAATCTAATAAAGTTACCATGCAGAAGAACACAGTGGCTTTGGTGGGAAACCTGGCCAAGAACCCAAACCTGCACAATGCCATAGGTAAGACACAGTTGAAATGTAGTATGCTTTTCAAACATTAATATGATAAAGCATAATACTATTTAGAATCTACATGACTTATGGCTTCAGAGTAGATTTCAGATTTGAGTAAGTTCCTTGACATGCGTTATCCTGATCAATCCTTTGTGGTTTTACAAGCGTGTGCTTGTGTTAAGAGCCTGTGGGTTTTGTTTGCCTTGTTACTAAAGCTCGTAAAGCCCTCCCAGAGCTGCTAGGCATCCTCAGCGCAGGCACTAAGGGAGGAAATGAGTCTGATGACACACTGGCCATGGCTTGTCGGACCTCCAACTGCCTGTTCATGAAGGAACCTGAGATGGGCAAGCACCATTTAAACAACAAGCTGATTAACTCACTGAAAGATCTAAGCCTAAACGGGTAAGGTTACATGTGAGCAAGAAGACAATGTGCCTGCTTGTGTACATGGATGTATTAGAATTGATATTAAAAGATAATGGTGAATACCTATGACTCACCCGGGATTACGTTTTGCATGCAAGTCAGATTTCCACAAGTCCAAACTGATATTTTGTTTCCCCTCCTATTAAGATATTTCCCAAAATCCAGCAAAGCTGCAGCCCTGCTTCTCTATAACCTGTGGTCAGACAAAGATTTACAAAGCTTCCTAAAAAAGGTGAGTAGAGGCTTAACCTTGTCTGTCAAGATCTGTCAAGGTTTGGGTGTGCCTTGTGCCTTTTCTACCTTCAACTCAAGTGTCCACACCTTCCTCGGGTATTTCTGAGAAACAGGGTTAGAAGGGTTAGGATCAGGCCCAGAGAAAGAAAGTGATACGGCTGAGGAATCTAGTAGCTCAGGTTCAAGGGAACAGTGGCAGGACTGTGTTCGCACATGTACAACAGCACACTAACATCTTGCATTATAACACACATTTCAGCTCAAGAAATCAATGTGTCACTTACTGTCAGTCTAGTGTGGTTACTGAGGTGGCACAATGATTTATTGTTCACTTTTTGTCCTGCAGCAAGGAATGAGCAAGTCCTCTTTTGTGAACGACATCACCACGGCAGCACACAAGTCGGTTCAAGTTGTTGATTAACTTGACTAACTTAAATGGATCTCTGAAAGTAACTCCCCAGAGTTACTCACGTGCAAGTCCTCTGCACATCTGGCTGAGCAGCATCCTTACCCATACCACAAATACTTAGAAAGTGTCTTAATATGTGTATCCACATCATGTTTCCCTGTAAATGCAGGTTACTTTTCCTTTGTAGGGAAACAAGTTGAAGCGTAAGATGTGTCACGTTAGCAACCAGACTGGCATTGTTTGCTTTTCTAATTTTAACTGCTTTCATTTTAATTTTTGGAATGTCTGCAATATTCTACCATGGCTTTGCTTCAGTAGATAATAACATAGGGTCAGTTGTCCAAAAGATTTAATTTGGATAAAAATGATCCAGATTTGGAAAACCCTTTTTTTTTTTTTGCTATTCAGAATCAAGTAATCGGTCTTACTTTTATGCCGGTTTTTCAAAGCAACATTTGACTGGATCACCCTGATCCAGATACACAGTTTTGGGGCCGGTTGTTCAAAAGATTTAATCTGGATCAAAATGATCCGGATTTGGAAATCCCATTTTTTTTTTTTGCTATCCAGGATTAGGTAATCTGTCTTATTTTTATGCCCGCTTTTCAAAGATCACCCTGATCCAGATACAGTTTTCAAGATTACCATATGAGGATTAGCAGTGCTGTAGGACAACCTATCATAATGTGGGCCACCAGCTTTGTAGAGAAAAGGTAGTAGAACCAACATGGGGTCACTGGAAATCTTTCGTATTTTGAGACAAAACACAAAAAAAACAGCAACATCCACTTCCATTCATAATTTCTTTTATGGCCCTTCATCCGGGCCTCAACAAATACAAAACAAATATACATTAACAAATACATTGTGGATATTTTGAAAATTTAATAAATAAAAAAAGGCTTAAAGTCTAATAGTTAACAAAATAAAGAATGTTCAAGGTTCTTCTTCATCTGAGGAAGAGAGAACAGAATTTATTTTTGTCATCTCTGATGATTGTTTCTTTGAAATAAATATACAGTGATGAATGACAGAACAATGTAATTTATTATTTTTGTTTGATATTGAAATATGTTAGGGGGATTGTTTCATCGGGACAAGATCATTTTTCTTTTGTAATTGATAGCCTATGTGTACTTTATCTACTTGTATCAATGTTACAACGGTTACACAAGTCAAGTGCAAATATAAATAGACGTATAAACACTAAATGATACAAATGTATTATTTGACCAGTTTTAAAGTTTGACTATATTTTCTTCCTGGAATCCACCTTGAAATCCTACGCCCTGTAAGGATCTGGATAATCCTGTATTTTTTTTGGATCAAAGTTATCCAAATCCTGAATATTTAATCCAGATTAAAACTAGGATTGGATTCCATGATCCAATCTGATTTCAGATTCTTTCTTTCCCTTTTGAACAACACATTTTCAAGATTGGATCCAATCCGATAACCAAAATCCAATCAGCTTACTTTTGAACAACTGGCCCATAAGGGTATAAGATTTTATAATTCACTGAGATTGCTGTTTTGATATCACGACACAACACAATTCTACATAAAAATACATTTACAAAAAGAATTCTGTTGTTGGAGTTCATACATTTATATACAAACAGTAACATCATTGTGTGTGTTTACAGTACAGTAAAAACAACTTCTGTTGGTGGTGTGTATTCATTTTTTTCAAATGTGTGTGTGTGTGATCCTGAAATATTTGTATTGTCCCAAAATGTGGAATAAATAAAGCTTGCAAAGATCTACTCTTCCAGCTGTAAATGTGTCACTAAATCGAACAAGGTGACGACATTGTCATTTGTCAAAGTCACTGGTGCAGCATAAAGAGTTTTCTTAAGCCTCGCTCAAGTCTAGCCACACCCGTCAAGGTTTTTGGCTGCAGGGTTTGAAAAGCTTTTGGGCAGGTTCCAAAATACTCCCTTATCATTTATTTTCTAAGGCTTAAGAACTAGCTCTTAGAGCCAGACACAGCAGCTGTTGTTGTGTTGCACTCGGTGCATTATGGGATTGTTTCCCAGATGTCAACTTTGGTCCTCCCCAGTTCAAACCACGCCAAGACGGTATTCTAGGATCATGTTTGATACTCAGATTTATGAGGCCATTCATTTTGCACTGACAGATTTATGTGCTCATGTGTGTTATATTTATAGAGGACCGGTAACACTGAGAGCTCACATTGAGGCTGCCTGGATTCTTCAAAGACAATTTCACCTTATTACACAAGGTGTGGTTTTTTAAATGACCTCCAAGATATTGCTCATCTAAAAGTTCCCACAAGGGAAGGATCCAAAGACTTCAAAGAAAGAGTCGTTATTTCTGGTATGTTAAATAACTTTTTTTTATTCATTGCGACCACAAAACGTGAACACGTACACCTAAGAACCAATTAATTATTCTCAAGTTCACTTATAGTGCTCTAAAAATGACGGGTTTAGTGCTAGGACATAGATTTAGAGTTAACAATCTTGTCATTTTGTCATTCTTTACTTTGTTATGCGGTTTATGTTACTCGCAATACATGTCAGGTGTTGCCAGTTTCCCCCAGGGTGAAGACAGGTGTTACTTCCTCAGGCCACGCTTGCTTCTGCTACCCTTTGAACTGAGAATAAAGTGAAAGTCAGCAAGGATCCGTCACACAGAGATCTAACCTGTAATTCAAACTTAACCCTGTATATTAGCGTCCCATTAAAAATGCATTTAAATGCAAAAATGTGAGTTGTGTCGCAAGTTCTAATTAATATTTTGATTCCAATGAACTTCAGAAATTGAATTTATTCTTCTGATGCAAAGAAGTCACTCTCTGTAGCTGCATTTCAAATTTAAATTATTTTAGGGAAATTCTTGTCACAGAAAGGAAATGTCAGACATCAGCTCACCGATAATATGAGACCACAAACCTCTCCTAATGGTCTCAACATTCAAATTTATTGTCATTAACCTTTTTATTTGCAGAAATTTCTGCTCATAGTTTAGAATCTGGCCATTCAATGTTTTTTTGCACTTACATGGAACAACTGAAGACCAAAATCTCTTTAACCCTTGTGCTGGTTTCCCGTCAACCATGAAAAAAACGTTTTGTTCCTTTTTTTCCGACATTTTTGTCACTTTTTCAATATTGTGGGTGCTTTTTTTGTGATGTTTTTGTCAAAGTTTTTTGGTATTTTTAGCGTGTATTTCAACGGCCCATGCTTTGTGTCCAAAAAATAAACAACTGAAAACGGGTCAAATTTGACCCAAGGACAATGTAAGGGTTAATAAGGCATCCTAAAACAATTTTCTTATTTTTACAATCCCATCAGGTCAACGTAAAGTCTTATCCCGATGGGGTTAAGTTCTGTACAGCACCCAAATCTTTGACCACAAAGCAATATCTACTTGTATCCCTCAGGACAGGATGCATGTCAAAGAGTTTTGAGAAGCTCAATTAAAGAGTGATTTTTACTTTTATCAGATGACAATTTTCACAAATGTGTTTCATTTGAATAATTTTAGTGACACAGAATGTCGAAATTATGCCGAATTTCAAAAGGGGGAAAACAGCAAAGATTAGAGAAAAAATAAACTGAGTTTTGTGCTTGCGTTGTGACACCTCCCAGGGGTCCAGACCCCCATATTGGGAACCATTGTTCTACCAAAAGCTTCTGTTGGACTTCACTGAGAGCTCTTCATAGCTGTCTGCTGTTGGAAAAGGATTTGCTACCCAATAGTCTGCTGCTATCTTTATCTGCTGTTGCCACTGAGATACCTGACCCCTGCAGCTTCCCTGTGTATATATACGTTTATACATCTTATGGAAAACTTTAACACATTACGTTGGAATGATTTGTCCAAATACATTTTTTGAAATTGAATAGCATAAAAATACTGATTGCAAAGCAATACTTGTTTGAAATGATCAGAGACAGTATTACTGGTTTTCAAAGCCAAAATCAAACTCTACAGGAAACCCAATATCAGCTTGTTAAAGTTTTGTTCAGACCTTGAGCCCTCGTTGCAGACCAGTCTATGTGGGATCACGTGGAAGAATCCACAGGAATTAGACGGCAGTAGGACCCGGTCACTGTTTTACTGTAAGCTTCATTAACCCAGATGATATCAAATAGCAGTTAAGATCTCTCAGCTGTTGCACTTTTATTACAATCCCATCATTCCTTCGGGACTTAGTGCATATGTTGTTCAGATACCCCAGCATGCCTTTTGTCAAAACACCTCTTGGGCTTTTGTTTTCCCGGTCCTGTTCGGGTACTCAGGAACTTTAGTCCTGCTGTCGGGCAGCTGGCACTAACAGCTGCAACTGAAGCCGCTTCAAACTACTAAAGATCAGTGTAGCGAGAGAAGCTGGAGGGGAGGTGAAACGGGAGGTGGAAACCTGATGAGGTCATCAGGGCAGGCTTACGAGTCTCAGCTGGGAATTCTTGATTATTGCTTACAGTATTGTTACTTTCTGCCAATACTATATATTATATACTACTGTGTTTTGTATTATTAATCTGAATCTGCAAACTTAAAAAACAAAAGTAAAACAAAAGTAATCAAATACATGTAAAAAGTATATTTTCCTCTAAAATGAGCGGAGTAGTATTAGGTAGCAGAACATTTAAATACTCACGTAAAGTATAGCTAAGTACCTAGAAATTGTAGCCTACTACATCACTTGGGTTAAAGTACTAGTACCTTCGCAGTACTTTTCAACATTGAGAAGAATAGCTGAAATGGTACTACTCATAGGCTACACGTGATGTTATGTCACACTTGAGATAACAAAAATTCCTTCATTTGCTTAAGCACTTATTCTTGCTTCCATGTTATGTAAGAAGGCACTAATTTAAAATAATAATACTTATTTATTTTAATAATGTGTACTGTTTATTGATACCTAGTTGGGAAATTACAATTTACACTCACAGTGGTGCTCATAGGTTTACATACCCATGCTTAAATTGACTAAAAAGAGGAATAAAAAAATCATCTTTTGTAAATAGATCTTTATGCCTTCATTAAAAAAAAGGAAAAATCCAACCTTTTAAGGACACCAATTTTCTTTGTGAATGTATAATGTATTGTACATAAATAAATGTTCTTCCTTAAAATACAGGGGGCATAAGTATAAACACCCCTATGTTAAATTCCCATAGAGGCAGGCAGTTTTTTTTATTATTAAAGGCCAGTTATTTCAAGGATCTGGATACTATGCATCCTGATAAAGTTCCCTTGGCCTTTGGAATTAAAATCATCACATACCCTTCACCATACCTAGAGATTGGCATGGTTTTATTTCAGTTAGACTAATAGCTGGTTTGATTTGCATTGAGAGATGCTTTTATGGAAAGTATCCCATACCAATCCCTAGGTATGGTGAAGGGTATGTGATGATGGGGGGGGGGGGGGGGGGGGGGGGGGGGGGGGGGGGGGGCTATTTTAATTCCAAAGGCCAAGGGAACTTTATCAGGATGCATGGTATCCTGTATCCTGATCCATGAAATAACTGGCCTTTAATAATATAAATCTCCCTGCCTCTATGGGAATTTAACATAAGGGTATGTATACTTATGCCCCCTGTATTTCAAGGAAGAAAATGTATTTATTTACAATGCATTATACATTCACAAAGAAAATTGGTGTCCTTAAAAGGTTGGATTTTTCCTTGTTTTTAATTAAGGCATTAAGATCTATTAACAAAAGATGATTTTTTTCTTACTCTTTTTAGTCAACTTAAGCATGGGTATGTAAACTGATGAGCACCACTGTCCATATGTGCACCCTAATGTGAGCATTCATAACACAATAGACTTACACTTTTTGATGATCACTGACCCGGTTTCTCAGCACGGTGACCTGTGCAGAGATATGATTAAAAGTTTATTGACATCTACTGGATCTAAAACATAGTAACTGGACAGTCATTTTTTGACATTTGTTTTAAGTGGGTTTTGCCAATGACATGTGCCCTAAAAAATAGCATATAAAGTGTGCAATCTGCTGGCATTCTCAGTTGCTTAACCCTTGTGTTGTCTTCCCGTCAACCATGAAAAAACAGGATTTTTCAACATTTTTATCGCTTTTTCCCACATTTGTGTAACATTTCAATGTTGTGGGTGCTTTTTTAATGTTTCTGGTGTTTTTTTTCAAAGTTTTTTGATATTTTTAACATTGACATTTTCAGTGCTTATTTCGATGGCCCATCTTTTGTGACAAAAAATAAATAAAAGTAACTGAAAACGGGTCAATTTGACCCAAGGACAACATGAGCGTTAAGTTTAAGTTAGCTGTTGTGATAGCCCCAGCTAGCGTTAGCTGTAGCTAAATCAACTTTTCCCAACCTGTTTTCTTTATTTTGACAAACTCCTTTTTACTGATCGTACACATAGTAACTTAGTGTGACATCCCACACACATGGGTTTGGTAGCTGAGCCCCATCATGATGGAGGAAAAAAATGAGGCAACACTTGCCAAACTAGTCTAGGCTGAAATTGAGATATTACATCTATTCTAGTGAACTGTTTCTGTTGTTACAGCTCTCTGTTTATGTAGGACAGTAGACATCAAACCTCTCACTCCACCCTTCTTCTACCACTTCATCTGTCCTGATTTCGTACACGTGTTCTTTGGCTGAGTTCCACTTCCACAGAAACTGGTAGGTACATTGTGCGGTTTAAGTGTAAGAAGCCTTAAATGTTCACATACATTTTTCTGTCATGGTCTGTTTCTATTTTCCCAGGATTAGACAACAGTTCGTATCTGACATCATACCTCATACTTTTGCTTAGTGTGCTTATACTGAAGTTCAAATTTCTCTGCCTCCAGCTGGCGTATCCATTCCCACAATTCCTTGGCTTTTTCCCTGCATCGGTGTAGACAAGAAAGTGATTGACCATGGAAAGTAGGCCTATGTGGAATGAACTGAGACGAGAGAGAGTGTTTTGTGTTACCTGAGTTTGTCCTCTTTCATGTGATCAATGTTTAACTCTTTGCGCCGGTCGTTTAGGATCATCTTTTTCTTTTCCCTTTCCGTTTGTTTTTTCGCCCCAGGTTGTGTCTGGTCAGGACGAGGAATGGGACAATGTGTGTGTATTATATACACAGGAGGTTGGCCTCTATCTTGTGTATGACATTTTTAAAGATGAAGGAAATCTTCACCTTGTATCCAGTGAAACTCAAGTTGGACAGAATCAGCTTCTTCCTCGCGTCATCATCTGCTTTCTTCTTCGCTTCTTCCCCTTCCTTTCTCGCTTTTTCTTCCTGTCGTGGTAGACTACATTTGATGAGTGACATTGTCTGATGTTGGTTTTATATGATTTAAGAATAAGTAATAGGTGGCATTGATCCGGGGTAGTAGCCTACAACTAAAGGACACAATGTTTCAAAGCCATTCTCTAAAATGTTTCGAAGGCTCACCGCTTCTTGCAGGTATCAGTAAGCTCGTCTATCTAGTTCTGTGAGTGTTACTTGTCTTTGTATACGTACAGCTTGTTTGTTCTGCCGTTCTTTTTCTCTCTCAGCTCTTATCTTCATCTGCTCTGCTCTCTCTGACCTGCGTGTCTCCTGAAGTAGGAAAGAAAATACATTTTACAGACCAAAACAAATCCCGTAAACTCAAAATGTAACTAAAAGAGAACACCTAATTAGGGATGCACCAAGCAGATGTTTTGAGTGCAGATAAATCATGCACCAGCAACTTTGTAAAGAGTCTTAATCTTAAATCGTTTTGTAGGAACAAATTGGTCACAACTTATACTGTATATAATGTAGATAAAGAACACTACTGGTCAAAAGTTGGGGTTCACATTGAAATTTCCATTGCACTCCATTGTAGACAGAATATCAGCTGAGATCAGCTGCATTGCTTTTTTAACCAGGGCAGCAGTTTTCAGATTACATTATGTGCTTACATAATTGCACAAAAAGGCTTCTCCAATGTTTTCTCAGATAGTTTTTTAAATTATATCAGATGAGTGAACAGAATGAGTCTTTGGAACATTGGATGAATGGTTGCTGATAATGGGAAATGTAGATATTGCATTAAAGATCAGCCACCCACTCAGATCAGCTGGTATTCTGTCTATGATGGAGTGGAATGGAAATTTGTTAATGACTCCAAACTTTTGACCGGTAGTCATGAGGATATAGTATATGAACATAGAATTTAATTAAATAGATCAGCTATGTTGTCACCGATACATGCCCTAAATCATCAGTCGGTATCTGCCTGATATCCGATATCAGCATCAGATCGGTGCATCCCTACGCTACAGAGCTGGGTGACTCAACGTGTTATATTGCAGAAGAAGAGTGCGATGCGAACATACAATGCGATCTGTGAGATTAAGAAGCTCCTCTTCCTCCTTCTTCCGCTTCTCAAAGTGAGCGTCAATCAGAGTGTGCAGCTCAGTCAGGTCCTTCTCCATTCGTTTTCGATGGATGTCCTGAAATCATAGCAAGAAGTCGAAATGTGAGCTCATCCAACAACCCCCACCCCCACTTCCCCAGGCCCCAGCTTGTAACTACCAGTCCTGAGATAAACTCACATCAAAGTCCACTTTTTCTCCATCTGGGATTTTGGGAGGTGCCAAGCCGGGCACAAAACCAGGCCTACGGGGCAGGATGGAAACAATTGTTATTGTTTCATTCTAGTATGTTTCTCACGAAAGAATTGTGTGTCAATTTCAGTAATGGATATGCATTTAATTTTGTTTCTTACTTTAACTTGCGTTTTGCCTCTTCTGCGTAGCAATAAAAAAGGAAAGGAAAGTAAGATCTTTACTTTAAGAGGAATCACTTGGTACATAAAAACCCCCACAGAGTAATATTTACTGCTCTGTCGGGCACACATGACCTTTTATACTTCCTAAACAACCTGTCCATACCTCCTTCACTTTCCCCTGCAGAATCTGTTGAATTATGACAGTGTCAGTGCAGAGTCAACATGAAGTGAAGTTGTAAAAGCAGACTTTACACAGACATGTAGATATACTATATATAGATATGTGTATATGACAATAATGAACAGGGTCACAGGTGATGTTTTAATGTGGATTCAAGTGATTATTGCCAGCCAATATCCTGTTTTGAGTATACTTTGATATAAAAATGAGGAAAAATTCCTAATATAAATAGGTATTTTTTTTAAAGCTTTTCTGCTTAAGCAGGACGTAAACAAGTACATTGGTGTCATAGTTGATGACTTGTTGACTTGGAAAGACCACAATCACATAGCAGTGGACCGAGGCGACATATCTGACCATCTCCTGTCATTGCTGATGGACTTAGCCAGAGAATGCAGACGTGTTTGCTCTCTGAGAGTTTAGAGGCTTTAGATTATCATCACAGATGACTCATGTGTTGTCTCCACCCCAGTCCCAAACAGACAGAGAGTAAACCTGTCCATGAGTACATCACACAAGACACAAAGAAAAGCAATTATTCTGCAACTACATGATTTCAGACTTATATGTAGGTGTTTAATATACCTTCAGAATATGGCCTGCACGGCTCAAAATGGACATTCAACTATAACTGTATTTTCGGGAGGTATACAGGTAAAGTGATTGTGTTAGAGATAGCATTGCATCATACTCCCAGGCTGACATGTAATCACTGTCCAGTGAAATCATGAATCTCCTGTGTGATCATGTGTAGCTTATGTAGCAACTGCATTATCATGAAGCCAAATACATGACTGTTTTTTTCTCAGCTCATAAACAGTTGTTGGCAGGTGTTGGAGAAACGTTTTTTTTCTATGACAGTGACATTATATTCTTTTTACACGTGTAGCGTCATCAGGCTACATGGTTGTCAGCAGTGTGTTAAGAATTAAGCCACATATATTTATAGCTGGATTGCAAACAGATATTAGCATAAGCAGTACTACCATCTATCTCCTCCTCCACCGCTTCTTCTCCCTCCTCCTCCTCTGCTACCTCCTCCTCTTCCTCCTCCTCCTCCTCCTCCTCTGCTACCTCTTCCTCCACCATATCCTCCTCTTCTTCTGTGCAAAGCAAGCATGTAAAGTTAGCAAGTAATGGGAAAATCTCATCCAGCATTTAGACATGAATCATCTCTGCAACCTATACCTGTATTTTTGACGGTGCCTTCAGAACCTGGACAATACTTTAATTGAAAAACACAGCGTTTTCTTATATTACATTCTACAACCTGTCATTGCATTGGAGTCTTCAGTTAGGAATCTACTGATTCCCTGAAAATGCAGTTACTGGTTATAGAGATATTAAATGACACTTACATTTGAATATTCCTTTTTTTTTTTTTTTTTTTAGTAAACTGTGCAGACAAAGACTTTAAAATTTCCAACTTAATGATACAATTTGGATATTATTTGGGAAATCATTGCCGTCAGCTTTCCAACAGTTATATTTAGTCTTGCACTATTTTCAAATTAGTTAAAGTGTTGTGGTTTTTGTTCCCAACAGTTCTCTGCACATTGGGCCTCTGTGGGAAAAAGTGACCCGGGGCCTTTAGTCAGAGGCCCATTAGGTAACCCAATCTCTTTCCACTGCAAAGAAGGTAAGCCAACCTGCATTTAGTGTTGCTGGCTGTCCCTCATGGCTGTCTCCAAGGTCCTCTATTGAGAACACAAGCTGACCTACAGGCTTTCTAACATCGACTCTACTCCACATAGAGGGGGAGTGTGAGATAGCTTGGCTGAACAGTGGACCGCCATGGACAGCCTCACAAAGGAGACAGAAATAGAGGCATGACCCTTAATCTCTTTGATGGCGACCCATTGAATTGAAAGGACAGACCCACTGGGATGTTTATCCAAGGTAAACTGTCTCCAGCCTCAGACAGAGAGGACTCACTCAGAGGGCATAGGTCAATCTGGCAGACAATCTCACGGACAGCAGCTGCTTCTACCTCAGTGGCACAAACACGCCAAAAATACAGTATGCTGAATGCTGAAGCCACCAGCTTAGCAGATGCAGTGTGATAACAAACTTTAAATGCAAAGCTCAAATGTGTAAAGCCGGCAACAATGTAGCAGCAAACATACAACCAGTATGTTTTTTGAAGCATTTAGATTCTAAAGTAAAATAATACTTATTCTAAATTTTAGAATAAATATTATTTTCATAGATTTCTTTTGGAGTTAGAGTACATACCATTCTCGTCCCCTTCACGCCGTACACACAAAGAGAGGTAAAGAGCAGAGGTCATTCATGGCAATGGACTTCACAAGCATATTTACCATTCTGATACATATACATGCAGCATAATCACAATATTCATGCTTTTCTTTCACGTGAAGAGGCCGTGTAGCATCTAGCCGGTCAGAATGTTTCACTGACAACAAGCAGCGGTCTAAATCTGCAGTTTATGAACTTCAAGTGCAAAAGTGGGGAGACTCATCTTGACCAGACAAAGTGACTTACCTTGTCCCCTGAAAGAAGAAAAAATCTCATCAAAAGTATATTTGTTACAATTGATTCCATCTGTGCTGGCATCACTTTGTTACCATTGCTCTCTATTTTACAGAAATGATCCTTTTACTCACTCGCACGGGACATCTTCTGTGTCTGACATGGATGCAGCACCCTGCATTAGGATGCAGCACCTGCACAAGTAAGTCCAATTCAAAGGTGGATAGTGAGTGATACTGCACTAACAACAGCCTGAGTTGATATATTAATGCCAAATAGCACCCACATGTCTTCATTCACTGTTTAAAAACACACAAGGAGAGAGCAGAAAGACTTACCCAGATAGTTCGATGTGTACTTCTGAGTCGGCTCAATGGGGAATTGTATACTGTGCCCTTCCCTTTTGGGCCATAAGCTTTTAAACCCAGGAGTGGGTCACATGGCGGCAAACTTACCATGTCCACAATGGGTAGGCACATACCTGCAAACAGATGGCAGAAGGTATTAACTAGCCCGAAAAAAAAACATGCATTCTCCATTGACTAGCATTGTCTATTTTTACATGGCAAAACCTAGACTGAGCAGCACAGGATTATTGCTCTTAAAAGGTTTTAGTAGTTGCTCAGGTCTGGCAGACAAGCGGGAAGTTAGATTTAATCTTTGTAAACCTCCTCTTCACAGACAAATACACAAAGAAATACACAAAGCTACTTTGTTTTATGAGCAAAGAAACACATTATTAACTTATTCTATACAGATTAATACCACATCGATCACAGAAAAGCATCATCTAACAGCTATGATTTATTCCCTAAACTGGATGTATTATGCATTCATCTGGTTGAACATTATTCCCATAGCAGGTTGCCAAGGAAATGAATGAAATAAAACTCACTTCCTTCATCGGCACCGTCTTCAGCACCTCGCCTTTCATCTTGAAACTATGCCCTCACATGCAACAACGAGCTAAAAACAACACCCTCGAAGCCCGTGCCAAGGCTTTAGATACTCCCAGTATCTGACCACCACAGTGGGGATTATGACTCATCAAGTGTCTCTCCTGTGCTGGTGCCAAAATGTAACTATGGTTGAATGGAGTTCCCCCTCCAGCTCAACTCTGTCTTTGTTTTCAGATAGTTTGACTCTGTTTTCAAGTCTCAAATTATGTCAGAGCAAGTCCTTGGTGGTGGAGAATACTAGTCAAGTCACATCAGTCAAGTCTTCAGAAGCTTAATGCAAGTGAAAAACAAGTATTTCAGAGTATTTGAACATGAACATGAACAGGAACTTGAAACAGCATGTTATTAGTGTTTTTACATAATTGAAGCCTATGCACATTTTTTTGTGCCAGCATGTCCACTTGTACATCCGGGTATCTGGAGCGCCTAATAAGCCACAAACTGTAACATAAGAAAATCCCAGTCAGTTATTTGTGGGTTTCCTAGATCATGAAACATGGGATTCAACAAGTCATTCAGATTTGGCTCCCCTTCTCATGTCACATGCAGGCTCATTAGAATACACTGCCCCCATCTGAGAACTCCCTTTGCAAAGGTCATAGAAGAGAAAATAGAAGGTGTTTGAACACAAACAGTGAACTGGCATGTATTCTCTGTGTTTTAACATGATTGCAATGTGTGTGAGAAGGACCGAAGAGGCCAACAACAACGATAGGTAATGCAGATATTGTCCTTTTCATAACTTAAGTAAAGTTTAAATTTGAATGTCTAGAGTTTGGGTTACTTTACTAATATCTGTAAATTGTTGAGCAACAACATCAAAAAGTGTCAGCCAATTACAGTATCGAGCTCAACTGCTTTCCGTTGACTGAAAGAACTTTTCCTCTTGACTGTGATTGTATTGCCAGCCCCACCTGTCTGGTGCCTGAGTCAACCACTATAATACAAACAGCAGAAAGCATTGTAGGCCTAATACCTGTTAATCCTGGCATGGCACCAGTCCTGACAAGGCTCTTCAGCTCAAACAAGACTCGCTGTCTTTGAGATATGTTGTTAATATACTCTTTTAAATAAGCAGTACAATTAGTTGGCCGCAAAATAAATTATTTCATCCATGTTTTTAGTTGCTTAAAGTTCAGTATTTGCTGAAACATGCTGGTTGGAAAATCTGTCATTGTCTCATTATACTGACTGTGAGCTGATACTGACACTTGGTGGCGGAAATGAAAACATCAGCATGCACAAAACAAAGTAATTGTCAACTATTTTGATAATTGAGTAGCCTAATTTTTGATTTTTATTTAATTAAGACATTTTTCAAGGACAATTACCAAACTCAAATTAGTTTTTTTCTTAAATCATTGCATATTTTTGTGTTTTGGACTGTTGAGGATGAGTCCTTTGAAGACTATAACTCAGTTAGTCTAGTTAGTTAGTTTAAAAGTTGATTTGTCAATTAATTTAGATAATAATCGAAAGATTAAGCCCTCTTATTGACACCAAATATAATTTTTGGTTCATCTTGTAAAGATTATATCATTTGAGATCGTCTTTGTTTTAGCCTAATTGAAAGATTTATTTTGATAATAATTAATTAACATTACTCCCAACCCTCATCCTAGTTAAAAGTTGGCACGACACCCAAAATTTGTCATTAAAAAAACATTCCAACAATATGGATATTTCTCATTAATTTACTTTTTCAACTGCAGTTTTAGTGGTTTTTCATTTTGTAAATATTATAATCAATTTATTTGCAGTGGTACCATAGACTGTATATTAATATTTACAATCTATGGGTAGTACATAAGAGCTTCACATTCTTTAGGGACTAACCATTTTTGGACAACCAGTTGCCCTGCTGTTCTCACACACATGACCTACTTTACTTGTTGCAGCATATATCAAACGCATCCTGCTCACGGGCGCCCAGATTGCCCAGTTGGTAGAGCGGGTGCCCATGTATGGAGAGTTACTCCTCGACGCAGCGGGTCAGGGTTCGAATCCAACCTGCGGCTTTGCTGCATGTCGTTCCCCATCTCTCTCTCCCCTTCGTGTCTTCAGCTGTCCTATACAAGTAAATAACCCCCCAAAAAAATCTTTTAAAAAAAAGTATTTAAATGCACCCTGCTCATAATGAGATGGCGGGCCATTTAAAAACTGTTCATGCCCTGCCCACTGCTTAGCTGCATGCTGCGCTGTCATTAAGCATTTCATGACGAAGCTAACAGTCCAGTCATGTTGTTCCAGGACAGATTTGTAGAGGTAATTACTGGGAAATGAGCCCCTGTCACACAGTGAGCTTCAAGCTGGAGTTATAAGTTTCCCTTCTTGTTGTCATTGGTTACGGACAGATTCTTTCTAAGGGATTTATTCAACGCCGAGATGGCCAGGTATCAGAGCTTCCCTTCACCAGGCTACGGCAGGTATGTATCATTAACGTTAGCCTACTGCTTGTGCTAGCTAGCATACTTTGCTTAGGTCTCCTGTAGGTCTACTTCTACGACTACTATCTTTTGCTGCTAATTTCTCAGCTTCTAATTTCTTAGTCGGTTAGAAATTGTGAATACATTTTTGTATTGGTTGTTGGCTTGCTTTGGTACGTGCATGTTGACTTTCTTCGCTGTATAGTTAGGTTTTTAGTTTCTTAGTTGTTGCTTTTGTCTTTTTATTTCGAAAACTGGGTCTTCTTCAATATGCATGTTATTCACGGATTATTTTGAGGTTTGAGTTGTCTGGCTTGGAATTGTGTGTGTGTGTGTGTGTGTGTGTGTGTGTGTGTGTGTGTGTGTGTGTGTGTGTGTGTGTGTGTGTGTGTGTGTGTGTGTGTGTGTGTGTGTGTGTGTGTGCTTGATGGTTGTTTGAATGCAAAGCTTTGCTTCTTTCGATATTCACAGAACACACAAAGCGAGAGAGATATTCCATGTTTATTTCAGTGATGATAAAACCGTGAAAATGTGTTAAATATAAAATAGCAACATATTCTCTTTGACCCTGTGAAGTGCTTCTTCTGAGTTTATGTCACATTCTGCACTCTTTGGTTCACAATGATAGTTAAAGCAAGCTGAAAGCCAGCTGTTTTCGATTATTGATTGATGTCAAAGATATTTTTTTGGAGCATTTTAGGCCTGTAATTGACAGGACAGCTGAAGACATGAAAGGGGAGAAGGGGGATCGACATGCATCAAAGGGCCGCAAGGAGGATTCGAACACGGACCCGAAAAATGGGCACCCCGCTGTAGCTGTTTCTTTACTGGTTTTGGCCTTTTGCTGCATCAAACATCTTCTTGCGGCCCTCCATGCCCGACATAGCTTCCACATTCTTCCTCCAGTCACTCACCTCCACCGTTTTCTCCTGCATAGAGAGTAGCACAGAGAATTTTGTAATGACTTTCCCAGTGTGGTGTTGCACTAAAGGTGTTTGGCACAGTTTGAAATCCAGCCAGAGCCTCTCCATGAAACAAGCACTTTTAGGAAATAGGAATCCTTGTTCAACGTAATCTGACATCTTGAGCCTTGCACCAGTGGTTTTAATTTTGTAATCAGTGTCACACTCCCCCTGGATCACAGTCCCCCTGGATATGGACACCAGTAAATGTGTTAAAGTGCAAATAAATTATCGCCATGGCAAACATCTCTGCCAAAGCTGCACCTTGTGTGCCATGTGAGAATAACAGGATTGTGTCATTGCATTTTTGGGAAAATAATCATTGTATCTTTTCTGTAGTTTTCCTAAAACCCACCTTTTCTGTGTCCTCCTTCTTGACTGATTTAAGATTAGCTCGGAGGTCCATAGAGACATTGTGTTTGGAGCCCAGTAGGGAGCGCAGGATGGCATCAGCAGAGACCCTCACCCTTCTCAGGCTGGGTCTCTTAAACTTCCCTCGCAGGTCCAGTACCTTGATGTTTAGGTCTTTGATCTGTGGAGAAGTAGAGCGAATGTTATTCTAGGTCATTTGCCACAGACAGGGACACCTATTCTACTGTCCCATTGTAGAATCTGTGGATTTAAATGTCCCATATTGATTCAAATGATTGGTTCACACTTGTATGTTGTGTTTCAACTAGAGCATGTTTCCATGCTTTAGTGTTCAGGAATGCATTCTTCTCAGAGTGTCTCTGAATATTCACCCTCCGTCTGTAACGCTACGTTTTAGGGCTCTTGGACTCTCTGCACCGTCATTGCAGCCGGGGAATGACTGTTCCCCAGCACTTTCTACCTATTTATATATGTAGCAGTAGTTGTGACATTACAACAACACAGAAGTCCTGACGGCTTGTTAAAATGCATTGTTAATGAATATAAGCTTTGTGTGTTTCTCTGTGTGTAGGATTGCCTTTCTCTTTAAGCCCCCCTCCCTCCCAACAAAGCCAAGTCTGCTCTGATTGGCCAGAATGTGTTATGGAATCAGCACTCCATCAGAGAATGTCTAATAAGGGGAGAATTTTCACTCCCGGGAAATTTCCGTCTCTTGAACCAGTTGCAGTTCCATTTTTTAAAGATTATTCTTTTGGGCATTTCCACCTTTTTATTTGAAAGGACAGCTTGTTGAAAGAGGGGAGAAAGAGGGGAAAGACATGCAGGAAATTGTCACATGTCAGATTTTAACCCCGGACCTCTGCGTTGAGGCATAAACCTCCTAATGTAAATGTGTGCCTGCTCTACCCACCGAGCCAATCCAGCCACTGGTTGTAATTTCACTCTGGTTCCATATGAGAGCGCTCACGGGCGAGTGCAGAATTAATGGAGGTCTATGGAGCCACAAAATACCCCTCAAAATCCACTTTTCTCAGGATATTGTTTTTGTCTAGTAATTTGGATGTTTCATTTGAAAGGGGAGGCAAATAAAATACACACTGCTGTTTTTCTTTTTTTTTTAAGTGTCTTTTTTGTTTTGTTCTAAAAAGCCTTTTTAAAACGTTACTGACGTCAATATACGCCACGGCAAGCTCTGAATCACTTCCTTTTTTGAGGCATCAACAACACAGCTGACAGGTTAGGCTCTCCTTGTCAATACACGTAGTAGAATGAGTTTTGGTTTGCTGATGTACGCTGAAATATTCACACATACGTGCACACGCTTTGGATGCCATCAAGCGGGATCTCTGGTGATAATCAGTCCTTCACTGACCAATCAGCCTGCATTAGCAGAATGTTAGCGAGTTATGGGCAACAACGACTCAACCTGTAAAAAATCGAGCCGTCTAGCTCCACAGACTTCCATTCGTTTTGCACTCGCCCGCAATCACCGATCGTCTGTATTTTACACGTTTGGAGTGAGAAAAGGCTCTTTGTTGTTGTTGTTGTTTCACTAGTTTGAGCTGGAGCTACTGCAACAGAGTATATAGCAGGACTTTGCACCGTGAAAAATCATAAAAAAAGGCATCTAAAACAAAAAACGCACAACCGGAAGTGTCCCAGCAGTAATTTGACCCCAAAATTGGGGTCAAATGACAAGCATTGGTTGCCAAGATTACAGCTATCTCGCTTTAGCATGCAGCTACTTAATATTTGGCTAGCACCAGGCTAACGTTAGACTGTAATGGAACAAAGCAGCACTTTATACCGTTAAAAATTGCAGAAAGAGACTTCTGAATCGAACACTACCCAATTGAACATTTTTATTTTTTAACAAATTGTCAGCCAAGATGATATTTTTTACTGCTGTTAGCATGTAGCTACATGTGACAATGTTAACACTACTGTAGCTTAAAGAAACACTCCAGTCCTGCCTACCTGGAACAGATGACCAACCATAGAAGGCCGGCTCAGAGTTGCGTAATACTTAGCTAGGCACGAGTAGAACAAACTGTTGGAAATCTGAATGTTTTAGCTCACTGGGATTTCTCTGATTACATTTATCTCATTACTTGAGGTTTTGGCCACGTTTAACCTGAAAATCTGACAGAAAATCCATAAAAGCACAATATGTCCACTTTAAAGCTACACTTTTTGGGTGTTTGGACTGTATAAGTGTGATGCTTTGAAAGATGATTCTTTATTTTTTGCTGTTGATGTGTAAATTATTAAAGCTGTTCATGGTCTTTCTCAACCAGCGTTCAGTTACCTCTCTGGTGTTGTGCAAGACTTTGGCTTCAATATCATACCGCTCTTCGTCCACCACGTCTATTTTGGCATGAAGCTCTTTGCATAATGTCTTAAAAAAAAAAACAAGAGGAAGTGGGTGTTATTATGACCACCTCCTGAGTGAAATAACATTTAGCAGCATTATCTCAGTTGTAGGTTGTAAATATGGCCAACTCTGTGGTAAATGTGATATTCTACCTGTAGCTCTGCTAACGATTTGCCACTGGTCTGTATAGGAGGGGACTTTTCTTCCAGGTACTTTGCCTTTTGTTCCTCTTTTTCTTCCATCTCGTGCTCCAGCTCCTCCTTGGCCTTGGCGACCATCAAGCTCTAACACACACACACACACACACACACACACACACACAGTAAATTGACCTGTCTTGATTTACTGTAAAGATGCAAATTGGACTAGGGACTCACCTTCAACATGAGCTTGCGAGAAGCGGAGATTTTAGATTTCCTCTGCAAAAATATATACACTTTTTTATTTAGTGTAACATTTGAAAAGCGCAGCAGCACAACAACTTAATGTGTGCCTGTTAAAAGTATTAGATTTATTAGGGAGTAGCGTCTTGAAATCTTACCTCTGTTCTGTAAGTAGAAAATACAGAGAGGACACAGAAATATAGCATTCAATTGCAGATAGCAAATCAATTGTGTCGTATAGTTATATTGGTCTTCATATTTTCTTTCTACCGATAAATCCAATTTGCTAAATTAAACTGATACTCTGATTTGGGAGTGAAAACAATAACAGAAAGACAATACACTTACGCTTTCTCAGACATCTTGGCTATTTCTCCCTGGAAGATAAAAATAAAACTGTTATTCTCTGAAGTGCTCAACAGTGGGGACCACCTGGGATGGGTGCCCCAATGGGTCTTAACTCTGGTTTCCCTTTTAGCTCCACTAAACACATACATTCCTCCACACAGAAGACCGTATAGTGTTACAGGAATGGAAATATACATATAAAGATACACTCCTCTTTAAACTGTAATTGTTAAACCCATTGCTTTCATTATTCTTTAACAAGGATTAGGACTATATATTGGATTACTAAAGGTCTTTTCACATGATCAGTTTTTTTTATTTTTTTTTTATTTTTTTTAAATCGTGCATTGTTATTTCTTACTCGTAGAAAGGCCTGTTGGACTAAATCATCCAGTCACTTCCCAGTGCTGATATGTGCCAGGAAGCAAAGTGATGACAGACGGGGGGGAAGAATGCCACAACATGGCAGCTATTCCAGTTAGATAACATTTCCTGCTTTCACCCCCACTTTCCTGGATAAAGATACAGACAGGGTCTCTAATTCTCAGAACAGCACTGACCCAATTTCTGTTTTTAAAGAATGTCCAAGGCCCAACAATGTTATAAAAAGGATAACAAGTTTACTATAGCTTTGGGGGATGTCTACCATGGGACGATATAAAATGTGTCAACCGTTTAAAAACAAAAAAAAGGCACTTATTGTCATTATAATATTATCTTGATTAATTAGTTGGTCTATTTTATTATATTAATACTGCAAAATAAAACTACATGTACTTCCATTACAGGGCTACTATCAATATATCCTATTATTCTACTCTACAGTTAAATAGTTTGTGGTCTTTGTGATTTATAAATTCAATTACAGTGATTTAGGCATAGTCAATGTTGTAGCAATGTGACTTCCATTTAAACCTTTTTAATGTAATTGACACTGAAAGAATTAATTGTTAATCAACAATTCAGAAGTTTTAAAGAGAAAATGGCAAAAGAAGAATTGCTGGTTCCAGCCTCTCAGATGTCAATATTTGCTGGTTTTATTACTTTTTATGATACCGAACTGAATATCTTTTGGCTTTGGACTGTTGGTCAGACAAAAGCCATTTCATGTCGTCAACAAGGGCTCTGGGAAATTAGGATCATTTATTGCTTTTTAATAACATTCTGTATACAAAATTCTTCAAGCTTTTTATTATGTTACATACTTTTATTCCGAATAGCAATATTTTATGAAACGTCTAATCTAATTGATGGAATCTAAAGTAAAACTCTATTCTCAGATCAAACCCCTACAACCTGTACCTGGGGGTTGGGGTTTAACTAATACTTTGATTAAATATATGTATGTAGCAGAGATTCATGGCCTTACCTTCTGTTTTGGTGCTGTGGATGCAGACAGACACAAAGTGATGGAGAGAAGAACACACCAGAATATTTATCTCCCGCTCCCTTTTTTGTCCTGCCTCTCGATCACAAGGAGACTTAAATAGAAACACCCGAATCCACACAGCATGAGACGGGGGGGGGGGGGGGGGGGG
>NC_048410.1:21931118-21935738 GCF_013103735.1 Etheostoma cragini
GTCTCACGATAACAGGGATTGGGAGGCCATTGTTGTGTTGACAGATCACTGCTCCCTGCCTCTTCATAATAATGTGTGTGAACTTTTCTCTGCGCCAGGACGGGATAAACAACATCCTCGTCTAGTTTCATATCAGCAGTCAGTTGTGAACCAGTGTTCTTCCTTTACATGTGTGAACTATTTAACGCTCTGTAGGTAGACTCTTCTCTGCCCTGGTTCAGCTAACATACAGCCACTGCATACAGGGAGTGCAAGCTTCTTTTTTCTCTCATATTGAAGCAATCTTCAGGCAGCGAAACAGTTTGTCTTGTAGCTGTCTTTGATTTTCTGAGATTTTCTTTCATCACTGAGAGTGATGTTGGAGACGTGCCTAGTCCCCCCCCCCTGCTTCTGCCGGGCCCCGTTGGTCTGATCAGGATAACAGCTGCACACAATGCTAAGCTACGGTTTCATAACAGGACTGCTGTTTCCAATATACACTTAGCTAAGGCCAACAACTAAACATCAACAAATTTCAGCACCATGTGATGCTGCCACTCTATGATTCTGGGTCCCAGCATGTGGGCACGCTTTTTGGGAGTTTAATGTGACAGTGTGGTGTGTACGTTTTTACTCTGCAGCCTTTCATCGTGCTTACCAACCGCCCCCCCCCCCCCCCCCCCCCCCCCCCCCCTTTCATACAACTTTTGTTGTAGTGAAAGTTTTGTTTGTTTGTTGTTTTTTGTAAAGTTAGATATTCGCTGCTTATTTCTGTTTTTATATTTTTACTTCTCTTTTCTGGACTGAGTTGGGTAGTTTGAAGATGTCACCTTGGGCTCTGAGGAATTGGGACGGCCATTTATTTTTTGACATTTTGTAGACTGTATTGTTAATTGAGAAATCCCTTACAAAAACAGTACTGCACGCAACAAGCAATTTGGGATGCTTTATTATTATTTTTTAGTTTTCATTTCAGTACACTGAAAGCAGAACGGAGTACACTTCTGGTAATATGATTGCGATATTGAATCATGTTTTTGCATATTTTCCTCATAGTGCAGGCTTGAGAATTATTTTCATACTCTTCAAATCAGTGTTTCTGTACTCATTTATTCAATTTTTTTCCTTTTTAATTTGTTACCTATCTTTTAGAGCTGGGCAATATTCAATATGATAATTTATCGTCTTGCGATGGAATCATATCGTGATAAAATCTTACTATATAGAGTTATTGTAGTATACAATTCCATTGTCTAAATTGATAATAACAAGCACATACTAACTTAATGTTCTCAGAAACTCTGTTGTGAAACATTTGAGGGAATATTATTTGAAGATTAGCAGATTTGTTTTAACATCACACTATTATTGTGCATGCATGTCAACATAGTATATAATTTCTCTTGTAACTATTAATCAAAATAATGATTATGTAAAATATTTTGTGGAAGCACCCATTGGCAATCCTACAATATTGATATCTATGTGTTTGGTCAAGATTATCTTGATATGTGATATTCTCCATATCGCCCAGCCCTACTGTCTGTATATTGCTTTCCAAATTTTACACTGAACACATGCTTTACATACGAGTCAACATATGTGTGTCTGCTGCCTCGTCTCCTGCTTTCAGGGGAGAGCTGTCGGTCTCTTGAGCCCACAGTGACTCTGACCTGTTTGGCCACTAGCCCTGCTATTTATTACAGTTTCATATTTATAGAGAGGCCACTGTGCTTTGTTCCAACTCCATCAAGGATGGGACACCACCATGGGAAATTCTTCTAGCACTGAATCTGTCTCTTTATTGAAATCAATCTGTGCATGTATACAGAGGAAGTTTCCCCACCCGTGCTAAAGTTGATTGAAAAGAGGAATAAAAAACTCATCTTTTAGAATTTGATCTTAATGACTTAATTTTTTTATTTAGGAAAATTCAACTTTTTAAGGAAACCAATTTTCTTTGTGAATTAATAATGTATTGTAAATAGATAAATAAATGTTCTTCATTAAAATATAGGGGGCATATGTACTGTATACACCACTGTTAAATTCCTATATTCAAGTTTTTCCATACTGTTTTTTCCCTCTGGCTGAGTTAGAACTTTTAAGTCCCTGAGGCTGATTTGATTCATGACACTGAGATCCAGGCTGTTGGCTCAAGGCAGCTGATCATAATTCCACAGTATATACGACAGCAGGATTAACAAAGTGCTGTGTGTGTGTTTGCTGTAGTGTCGGTAGGAAATCGAACGCTGACTCGTTCAGTGATTTGGATGACTTGGAGTAGGCCATATAACGATATTGATAACATTGGGATCAATTGTGCAGCCCTACCTGTTGCCCCATAAATGCATGCAGAAATGTTCCTGGGAAGCAATGCTCTGTTACTACTGTAGGTAGTAAGCTAGTTAGCTGCCCATGCTTTTTGAGCTAACTGTTCCTTTCCTTACATATTTGCTCTTGTGTTTTTGATTTTAGAACGGTTCAGAGTGTTGCTGTCACTAAAAACCTCAAACAGACCATTTTGAGAAATCCAAACCTTGATAGCCCTGCAGTGCCTAGCTACTAATGCTAAGCTACGATTGAGAGGGGTTTAGCAAATGGATATAAGATACAGACAGCCTATCACCAAACTAAATATAAATGCAATTGATACAAAATATCAAAATTAAAAACAGATTTATAGTAAAGTGATGCAGTTATTTGTTTTTTATTATACTTAGTTACTGTACATAAATATGAATCAAATTGGCTTTTATTTTCACTGTGGAAATATGGGACTCATTCACCTGATCTCCCATTGTAAGATCATGTCCCTATGTTGCCCTCTGGTGGGTAAAGGGAAGATGGGAAATAAACTACATGTCCATGTTATTTCCATACTTTCAGCAGGACATTTAGAGCAACAGTCCATCAATTTCAAAATGTCTACTAGGTAAAACAATAACACTCGTTTTTTTGTTCCGCTCATTATGAATCGAAACACATAAAAACTCTTCAACCGATCCAGAGTAATACTTTCATCTCTGTGTGGATTGCCGAGCTAGTTTGGCTCTTGATGTGACTCACATGGGGGACCAAAACAAACCGCTGCCCCCCCCCCACCACCACCACAGCTGCCTGGGACTCAGTGTGCCAACTCCTCGGCGCTGGCAGAGACGGGGCAGAGCACTACGACGCCGTTGTTCGTCACAACAGCTGGCATTTTACTCTGCATGATGGTGATTGGAAAGAATAGCAAGCACACCCAATTCCACGTAAACAAACACTGATTTCATCAGACCAGAACCATAAGACAACAATGAGAACTGTGTAGAGCATGCCAAATTTCAGTTTGGTTTGCTTGATATTTATTTTGTGTCTTAGCAACAAAGCATTTCTCAAGACGATATGTACACCATTTGACATGTAAAGGAGAAAATCTTAAGTGTAATTTAAGCTAAATGTGAGACTGTTTTTGTTTTTCTTTCTTGAATTATTTTAATCGTGTTCTGATCATCTCAGACTCCGATTGATTCAGATGTTAATCAAACTCAAAGTTCGCCAGACTCCATTTTGTTATTACATTACAAGTGTTTCTTAGGATGGCAACCACAGAGTTTAGTTTTGCTTTCTTTCCTGTTAACCACTCAGTTTAAACAAACAATGTGCACATCTGAACACAGAGTGAGAATTTAGTGTGTTTTGAATACTGGATCAAGCATATCTTGTTTTTTAAGCAGTCAAATACTATGGCATCATAATCCAGACTCAAATGCAAAACCTAGAGAAACATCTACTTGGTGAACTCATACTAAAAGCAGTGTTGTGTGCTTCTTTTATTTCTATTTGCCATACGCTGGGGTGAACGGGCAGGGTAAAACAAGCTTGATATTGATTGAAGGATCCTGGAAGCGTGGATATCCTACCGATGGCAGATCCAGCTAGGCCGAGGCTTCAGGCTTTACTGGGAATGAGCCAGAGCTCCTGCACCCTGACCAAAGCCAAACCCCTTGGGACCAAAGTTCTTTGCGTAGCAACCTGTGAATGAAATTACAAAGACTGAGAAACGCTGCATAAAACATTGGCCGACAAACTTAACAAAAGTAATTTATTTAACCTCTATTTGCAGAGCCACGTGATCAGAACTACATATTTTTTAGTTGTCAACCGTCTAAATTTGGACATGAAGTCATGATCAATCATGTTGTATAATTCTACACTGCCATTCCAAAACAACTGCAATAGAGTGATGCAGTAATGATTCACTGATTACAATTTTTACCAGTTTTTTTGTTCAAAAATAAATACTAGAACTAATTTCTAATTAGTAACAGCTAGGACTGGGCGATGGTCAAAATCTTCAATCCCGACCATGACCAACCATGGGTGTCACCATTCTCCAAATCCAAGATTCAATTTGACTTTTAATTTTAAAGTCTCTGGTTTGGCAGTGAAGGCCTGCACGATTTGGGGAAAACAATGAATGGTAATAGTAATTCAATAGTCTATATGAAATAACCAATTCAGGTTAAAATAAACATAACGTGCAAGGATCAGAACGTAAATCTGCGTCCAAATAAGTAAATATTTGTGTGTGTGTGTGTGTGTGTGTGTGTGTGTGTGTGTGTGTGTGTGTGTGTGTGTGTGTGTGTGTGTGTG
>NC_048410.1:21935838-21950894 GCF_013103735.1 Etheostoma cragini
ATATATATACACACACAGACACAAAATTGACATTTTTATACTGTTAGCAATAGTGTCAGATCATCCAGCCCTAAATCAAATAAGATGATACACACACACACACCTTTACAGAAGATCTCTCCGTCTCTATCCGCGAGGGTGGTGGACTCGAGTCCTTTGCCACACTTGGCACAGCGAAAGCAGCCTTTATGCCAGGACTGAGGAGATAACAAGGAGTTGGTTCAAGCTTAAAAATATACACAGCACTGACAAATCATCCACTGAGATTAAGTTATACATAGATCTTTCTCACATTGCCTCCTCCGACAACTTTCTCGGCAGCGTACACCGTTTTCCCACATCGAGGACACACATCGGAGCCCCCTGGTTTCTGGGCAAATTTTGAGGCATTGGGGTTGTTTGTAGGGCGATGAGGAGCTTGTCTGTCAAGAAAAACCAGATCTATAAAGACTGCAATGAGGAAGAAACTTAACAGCTGGACGAAACCTCTAAGACTTTGCTTTATTGAGTGTATTAAGAGCTACTAACACAGATCCTGCGGTTCCTTTTTAATGCTTCATCCCTCAGTTGTGACTTTAAATTCAACATGTGTAGATTTGTTTGTGGACTTTTTTTCTGTGTTATAAACTTAAAAATGATATGAAATGCACTTTGTCCTTCTATGATCGTTGTTCTCGGTAGTTTAATAACAGGAGGAAGTATTGTTTTGCTCACTCTTCAGGCTTGATTCCAAGTCCTTCTCCTGTGTCCATACTCAGAGTGCCGGCTCCACCTCCGAAGCCGTAGCCTTTTGGCCCATATTTCTTGCCATAGCATGATTTGCAGTAGATCTCATCCACATGGACGGCCACTGTTGTGCTGTCTAAGTTCTTCTTACAGACCACTTAGAAAAACAGCAGACGGGGAGAAAAACAATCAAATTAGAAATATAAATCTATGTCTAATTAGGTTTTCTTTACTCTCAGAAGCATCTGCAGCAAACCAAACAAACTCTCAAGACAGATGTTTAGCCGTGACATTACCGCAAACTATGCGTGACATTTTAAAGCACAAAACAAGCTATGTGCATGACTGGTTCAATCTTTGTCAGTCCTGGGGGGGGGGGGTATGTTTACCTTCCTCTGCCATATAAGGAAGACCAGGCCTTTTGTCACACATTTCCACTGAATCCAAATAAGGGCTGAGACGTCTAAACCTTGCAGATGCTCACTTTCATACCCTGATGCCAAATACTTTGCATTCCATCCCGGCACTTCTTGTGATTTCCGAGTCGTTTATGCTCTGGGAGTCAGTGGACGAATAAGACAGATTACCTGAGAACTTAAATACTTACTGCACAGAAAACAGGACTTATGCCAGCTCTTTCCCTCACACTGCACTTCCTCAGCGAAGTAGACAGTTTTCTGGCAGCAGCCGCACTTGTTTCCTCCTCCGAAAGGCATTCTGTAAGCATGCAGGAGAGCCTGTTGTGTACATTTTCCATTCACTGTATATATAACATCTCTCTGCTTGAGTAAAGATCAGTGTTGCTGAGCAGACTGATGTCATCTGCAACACTTGAGGCTAGATGCAACAATACCTATAAAAGGAGAGGTGCCAGTTTGCTTTGATACACTGTTCTTTCTTTCTCCCGTCTTCCTTCAGCGTTCATGAGTGGATATCCAAAAGAACTGTTCGTCCCGGATTGTAAAATGCAAATTATACCTACTGGCGTTACTCAGCTAGCACCAAACCACTTCCATCGAAGATAACATGACAGAATACAGTCTGTATTAACACCATACCAGTGTCAGCTCTGAGTTTCAAAAATGATTTGAATTTTTGTTATGTTATGGCAGCGGGTCGTCCTCCACACAGAAAGTCTGCAATCTAGTAGATCGCTCTGGATAAACAGGAAATTCCCTGCATTTTAATTTAGTTATCACACATGTTTAACAGGCTTGGCCTCAGAGCTACAATACAGATTGTGGTTCTCCAAAAAATCTTTGGAAAATAATTTATAAAAACCCTGTCTGGGATCATTTCAGCATAGTCTCCATATAAGACTACAATAAAAAGAAAAAGCTTGCTAATGGCATTTTAACAGTTGATGTGGGACATTTTCATGGTTGCTTCTTCTCTGATGGCTTTACTGTTGAGGTTAAGGAAACACATTTGAAGCATCAAACCCATTCTATCCAAGACAATGGCAGGAAATGTCCAACGTTAATACAAAGGCCTCCTAACTGTATGCAAACCAGCAACATTTGGTTATTTAAATTAAGTCACTTTGTCTCCAAATCTAAAATTCATTTGTTCTTGAGAAGAACAACTTATCACTACACTGCTAAATACTACCAAAAGTGGGAAGAGATATTGAACTATGTTTTTTGTATGCTCATAACTTAAACACACCTACCTGTAGTGAGGTGAAAAGCTGATCTTCTCTGTGGTTGTTCAGTGATATTAAGAGATGACTGAGGTGAGGAGAGACACTGGTCTGATGAGCAGAGGCAGAGTGGACACGAGGCTGAACTGGGGGAGGAGTCAGGGCACAGGGGAAGAGATTTAGGAAGGAAAAGGAGGAGAAAGATGGTGAGAGTGGTTATTGATGGATAGGCGAGAGGGTGGGAGACTGAAAGGGAAATAAGAAATAAGGGTGGGGGAAAACATCGATGCAGCATAGTATTGCGATATTTTCGTGGCATTACACAGACGCCAAGTATCGAGCTATTATTATTATTATTTACAGTATGTGTTGGTCAGTTTGTCTGCTTGACAATCCCATTCGGCAGCAATAAAATTGAAGGACATAATTTGAAAGTTGGATATATTGCAGAATATTAGATAGATCGATCGTGATGTGACAAGTACCATGATAATATTGTATTGTGAGGCCTCTGCTCATTCCCACCCCTAATGAAAAACTGTCCTTTGATGAAATCCAGATGCTTTTGCTGAAAAACAGTCGGGGTTCAATATTAGAAGCAAGAAGCAAACGCATGGTAACTTTTCTATTAAGGAGGTTAAGCTTTAAGGTAATTCTGCACACTAGTGACCCCAAATGGAAAGAAGAGGTAACTGTTTTGAGGACTTCAATACCCAAGAGTAATGTAGCGAGACATTATTAAATGTTAGGTTGATTAATTCAAATTTCTCTCTGTTTAATACTTCTCAGATTGCCATTGATGTATTGCTACACCCAAGTCGGAAACAGCATTGCATTGTCTCGTGTGTATTTATAGATGGAATTATTGTTAGGGACTTTATAGCCATACACAATTCGGACAAAATCCTTTTTGTGTTTTCTTGGCTCGGTAATCACATTAGGCATGCTGAATTTGAAAAGTATCATAACAAGTAGGTTAAAGTGCAGAGTTTTAATTTAAGGTTATCTGCATTCACATTACATGAGCAGTTATAGAGACTGTTAACTCTTTTATACCTAGTCCCCAAACTGAAATTATCTCTGCCAGTCAATATAACCTTAGTTTCTATGATAGACCTCTGAATTATAATTTGACATTCCAGCACGGGAAGAGAGTACTGTTTATATGTATACTGTGATTATCTGTTGTAACTTAAAATTGACAGTCTACAGTTCTGCCTTGTGGTCCAACAGAGGGAACGTTAAGCTTGTACTACATGGGTTGTGTTGGACCGCACCATTACTGCTTTGGCTAACTCACTGCTCTCTTAAGTATTGTTTCCATTTATAGCAGGCAGCTTTTATCTATGAAAAAGCTCTAAAGCCCCACTGTACACTAGCTGCCCAGTACTGAACAGCAGACAGAAAAGTTAGTGACTAGCTGGTGAACATTGTGAAACATTTAGCAGCTTAAGAGCCAGATACATCCCTCAGTAGTTGGTGGAGACCAAAATGAAGCTAAAAGTAGAGTGAATATTAGCCTCACACGACTACAAATGAATGCTAATGCTGCCCCATGTCTGCTCGATTTGTAACGTAACTGTTGCTAACAAGCTCACCATATTGGCTTTAAAGATGAAACGATGTCACTGTTGTGTTTAAGCTTGTTTCTGTTGTCCCCAAGTGGCCCAAATCAGCGGGGCACACTGGTGATGCTCTGCCAGTGAGCTACTGCAGCCTTCCCTTCTTGTTTGTGGGATTTTTCCTTTCTATTTTTGTTTCATCTGTCTGGTATTTAGCAGGTTAAACACATGATTGGTAGGATTGAGGTCAGACGACTGATTTGGCAAAGCAAAGGCATTCCATGGTCAGCTTTAAAACCCTCCTAGGTTGCTTTGTATGTCAGTTTGGACTCATTTTCCTGCTGTATTGTTTAAAAATTGGGGAACTAATAAAGAAAAAAAGTAGTTGGGTACACTGTGCACCAAATATAGATGTGAAGAACCTCAAACACCCTTGAAGCACAAAGTACAATATGGCTGCACTGGATTCAATTTAAGTAGGCTAACTGAATGTGGGAATATAGAAAAATTAAGTACCATGTTTTGCTAGTGGGCAATACATCTTTTATCTTTTTTTGCTAAGGATTGTATTTGTTTGAGTCTTGCTCTCAGCCACATCTGACATTTCTCATGTCAGATCCTGCACTGGATTTATCAGGAGGGTAAAACATTATGTTGTCATGAAATACTAATAGTGAATTGGAGTGTGTTGGATGGTTGTACTCCCTGCTAATGCTACTGTGTCTCTAACAACCATTAGTAATTTAGAAAACGGCTAAATCTCTCAACTGGACATCTTATAAATCTGTCCAATATTAAAAGAAATGCCTTACATGTGTTTCTGCTGAGAGCATGGGATGTCCCTTCTTGCTCAGTGGATTACTCACTGTCTCCAGAGACCTTCTGGATAAGTTTAAGTGAGCTGTGTGACTCATGGGGGTAATAGGTTAATTAGCCATTTCTCTCTCTTGACACATATCTTGCATGTGTCATACCGAGTTATGAACAAATATTGATGACGACAACAGTAAATTTCAGCTAAATTGAATTCTCATCATTCGTATAAATTAGCAGTGTTTTCTTTGGTCACATACTGTACCATACTACATACAGTAGTGAGGTTTTGTAGGATTTTTTTTTTTTTGAAACATATTGCAATGTAACATCGATGACTCTTGGTGTAATGTCAAGCTTATTTATAAGGAAAGACGGTTGTTTGGAACAAACCTAAATTAGGAACACATTTTCTCATCTAAACAATTAGGTTTAATTGTCTCCCTAGAGAGAAAGTTGTTATGTGATTTAGGAAAGTTTGAAGACTGTTTTCTATGTTCACTCTTTCTATTGTATGATGTGATTTTACTCATTCTGAAGGTAAAACACTTTGCATACCTGCTGATTGCTGTAAAGTGCTTTATAAATACATTTTGATTGATCTTCCATGTCAGAGGCTCAGTCAAAGGTGGAGAATTAGCTTAGAACATGAAACATGAGGTGCTCAGATGTAATGTGATAAAATAGATGAACAGCCTATATGTGTTGCCTTATTTTATGTATGTCTTATTAGATCATGTGTGTATAGAATTTATTTTGTGTATGTATGTATGTATGTGTATATAGATAGATATCCATCTATCTATCTGGCTATTATTTCTTTTTCTGCACTCTTGCCTAAACTTTAAGTTGTGTCCATTATTAATGATTTGTACATGTTGGCAGACAGTAATCTTTAAACAAAAATTAACCCAAAAACTATTACTGTACACTAGAGATGGTCCCACACCATTTTTTGCTTCCCGATTCTGATACCTGAACTTGCGTATTGGCCGATACAGAGTACTGATCCGATACCAGTGAGTCATATATTTTATTATGTTTCAACAACTGCATACTACTATCCCTGAATGGATGGGATATGATTTCTATCTTTGTTGTCGGTGTGGCTCAGGTTAAACTCTTCATGAAACATGAACAAACATTGATCGCCACAGAACGTTTTATTATCCAGTTTGATAGTCAGTTATAACGGAAAAAAGAACATAAATAAACTACGTTAACGTAGATTTTCTTTAGGGCTTTATCATGTGGTATCGGATTGATGTATAAACTCCGGTACTTCCGATACTAGCGTTTTAGGCAGTATCGGAGGTGGTACTGATACTGGTGTCGGAACATCTTTATATTAACCAATAAGAATCAAGCATTAAATTCTTCTAGAGAGAATCGCAATGCATCTAAGAATCGATTATTTTTCCCACCCCTACAAAACACAAGTTGTATTTAATGTACGGAAACTCTTTAGTGGCAGATTTTGTTTTAAGTTAGTTGACAAGAGTTAATTGATGGCATGTGACGGTAAATGTAAGGAGTAATACTCTTTGTTCTTTCAAATCATTTTAACCTTATTTCAACTTTGACAACGTTTTGAAGACGATCCTAGAAAATGTATTCAACAAGAATTGGGAGTTTTTTCTCAGACATTAAAAGGAACACTAAACCACCAAGAAAAATTAAACCACCAATTTTGGAGATACACGATTTTCACTGGACTGGAATAAAAGTCAATTCACCACTGCAACAGTGTTTGGGTGTTTTATAAGTGCATGTGGACTTGAGCACGACACAATACTACACGGAGAGCATTGTTGGCATTTAACTGTGATCTTATCCACCGTGACATTCAATGTCTTGTCACACTTTATTAGAGCACATCAAACGTAACCTTTTACAATAGGAAACACTGATGTCTTGTCAGTGGCTATCTAACAAGTCATCCTGCTATATTCTGTAGCATTTATTCCTAAATTTTAGTTTTGTCGTTTATTAAAAAAAACTAATGGATGTTGGCGCTTCCTGCTTGGCTTAAATATCCCCCCCCCCTATAAGAGGAGAATCAGGAATGGTGTAACTGATAGGGAGCGTGAAGTCGATACAAGGAGGGAAGTAAAAGCCATCAGAGAGCGATGCTGTTTGGTCTGCCCTCCTCCCTCTCTCTAAGCCCTCTAGGCTCTTCACCATCATGCAAAGAGACAATGATGAACTCTGGAAGCCTATTTATAGTCTGCGATTGGCCAACACTAGCCCTCTGTTTCCTGCTCTGTGGACTCCGCTTTGACTTGTGTAGTATGTGCACATGGGATTATGCTCATGACTGAGAGGGAAAAGAGAGGAAGAGAGGAGTAAAGTGACAGAGACTCTATGGATTTAATCCAGAGAATGAGGAGAGGATAAGAGGCAGGGACCAGGCTGGGCTGTCTTCCATCAGTGTACGGAGGAGTGCTGATTGCTTATTGGAGTCTGATGAAGGAATTCAGCATTTAGCATTTGACCTGACCTAAAGCCGGGGCTCCTCCCTCGGGAATAGTCTCCCCTTTTGGCAACGTTTTTTTTTTTTTTTTTTTTTTTTTTTACAGCCTAAGCCAAGTGGTTAGGTGAGGAGGAAGAGCTGGAGGAGGTGAGTTGACTCCGAGCTGAGAATGTGTTTGAATAGCAACTAGCCATCACTTCTAGGTGTAGCGTATCATCGTTTCATGTTGAATCCACTGCGGCTGATGACTCCTGCTTTGCTTGGTGTTGGGTGTGTTATTCCTGCCAAAAGAATCTCATGGAACCAGTTTCCAAATGTTTGTGTATGCATATTTTGTGGACTTTATTGTAGAGTTGAAACAATTAGTGGCATTGAGGATGATGATTCAGCATGATAATTGATAATCTAATAATCATGAAAAGAATCATGAAACATACAGGTTCCTGCTTCTCTAATGTAAATATTTGCTAGTTCTCTTGATTGTTTAGGATATTAAACCACATAGCTTTGGGTTTTAGACTCATGGTCACACTAAACAAGACATAGAAAGAATTATGCTGTGCCAATTTGGCCTTTGAGAGATTTTGAAGGGTACTTTTGACTTTTATGGAACTAGGAATTAGTAAAGAAAATATTCAGATTAAATCAACAAATATACTTTGCTGACTTAATAGTTGAATGTTGTATTAATTGGTCAACACTGACCAATCCCACTCACTGAACTAAGTGCCCTTTTCTCCACAGTTTTCAGGGACGTCTGTAATCAAGTCACTAATCTGCCCAACTTTAACTTTGTTACAATAAGCTCTTGTTCTTTCTAGAGGGCTGGCAGGAGCTCTGTCCATAGAGAGTTGGGTTAGGAACCGCAGGGTTGCTGATTCAAGTCCCTGTGGGGACAGAACAACGGGGGGGGGCATTGTGTAGACACATACTGCCATTCTGCTTTACAGAAGGAGCTGCAGTGATCCATATCGCTAATTCAATCAGTTTAACTTTAAATTTCAGATAGAGAGACAGACCGGGATGGCGACAGAGACAATACAGTGAACAAGTTTAAGGATAGATACATAAATATAGAGACCAAATCGAAGAACGAATGGATAGAAAATAGAGAGAATGATCAATTGATCATTTAATCAAGTGAAATTATTGGCTCCTTTTTTTTGCCCCAAGCAAAAATGCCATATATTCTCAATTTGTTGTGTGGACTGGTAGCCGGATGCCATTAGTGTGATAGCATGTATAGGTCCTGAGCATGTTTGTAATTTAAATAATATTTTTGTTGTGTGTGTGTACTAACAGAGTGAGAATTTCCCCTCGCGGAATAAATACTGGCATTCTTCTTCTAAACTTGTATGAGAAAACAAAAGCAAGCACAGATATTTTGAAATATTTCACAATGTATTTTAGATGGATTAGGATATGACAATACAACCCTTTTATATCAGCCAATAAACATTACTGGATGCATTTCGCTAGGAGGAATTAGATAATTGTGTTCAGGGCAGAGGGAGCTTGAGCTGGACGACCCTCTCTGATTCAACTAGCAGCAGTTTGACGTTTCACCCACTGCTGACTGTTTGCTGACTCCTGCTCTGCTGCACGCACTGTGGCCATAAAGACACGTGAAGAAATGCAGTTTCATAAACGAGTTGGTAGAGGTCACGTACGGGCAGAGATTATGAGTGATGTTGAGACACACCCTGATTTTCTCCCTTCTGGCTGCTCCTTGGCGTTTACTCCTTCCCTTAAGCTGTGCTGGCACTTTAAAGGTGACATGTTTATTAACTGAAGCAGAATGTACAAATGCATCGGAGTGTGAAGAGCACAATTAATATGCTGTCAGATTAGGGTGAGAGAGGAAGGACTTTGCTATCAGTACAATTCACTTGGGCTGTTTGCATCTGCCTTACAACCCTCTGATTCTTTATCTTGGCACCTTTTAATTAAGCTGTGATTATGTTCCACCCCGTGCAAGGGATGTAATAATGTAGATAGCAGTTTGTATCTGTGTGTGTGTGTGTGTGTGTGCGTGTGTGTGTGTGTGTGTGTCTCACATTTCTGAGTATTTCTGTGTCTTTGACTGTAATCCTCACTTATCTCCTGTATGTGACTCAACACAGAGGATAGGGCTCTAATTTCCAAACTGCCTCTAGTCTATAACCTCTCCTTACGAACTATAGTCATCCTGCCAAGTAATTCAACTTCAAGGGGAGGCCATTTTCTCAAATGTGCAAGCGGGGAATATAACATAACCCGCTGTCACACCACCCGTTGCCTTGTATCCTCACACCAGTGTGCTTGTCATTGCATCGCTCTCGGCACACGCTAAATTTGGTCATGCTTTTGTACATGTCCTTGGCCTGTGCACATTCTGCCTTGTAAGTTGATTGTGTGAGTCATTTTGCAATACTTGGCCGCACAACACACAGTGGGGGGTTGTCTTAGTCACAGTTTGTAATCCCCCACTTCAAAGATTTCGGAGGGGAAAAGTGTGTGTGAGTTCATGCTGTCACCATATCATCGCTCCTGTCATTCCTCTTTCCTGAGCTGACACCCCTGAGTCCGCTTCCTTTGGCCCAGATTCCTACTGAGGGAGCCTGGGCCCTGTAGGCAGCCAACTACAAAACATGCAGTGACAATTCAAATCAGTCCAGTTCACTGGCTCTGGCTGTGACTCAGGACGCAGAGCGCCAGGCGGAATGAGATGCATACATAACCTGCCAGGCTAAACTGTGACATACAAGGAGAGAGACGATATAGTGCAGAGCATTAGGCAGTTTTCACCAGGTATACCGCCTGGTTTTATAGCACTTTTGTTCAGAAATACTTGGACTGGAACAGCGCCAGGTCCATTTGCAAGTCAGAGAGCGCTAAGTAGTCTGATGCACAGGCACCAACTGCAGCAGAGGATCTGTCTAGAGTATTGTTATGCAAGCAGGAAGGGAGCAGTCTCACATTGATCCAGGCATCGGACGGAGGCTGGGATGCTTTGGTCCTTGTTGCTGTCTGAGCTGGAGGCTGCTGTTTGCCGTCCCATCATGCAGTACACTGTACTAGCACAGTGCTTGGAGCATTCATTCTGCACAGTGCGATGAGGGGACAGACTGATGGAGACCTAGCCAACTCATCCCTCAGCTTCGCTTGCGCTCTTAAGTTTTGTCAACCTCATTTCAGGTAGGTTTGAATTCCTTGTTGGATACTTAAGATGAATTACTGTCTTTGAGAGTATATTATGTAGCATTTGGCTCTTGGTGAGCATTGGCACAGTTGAATTTTTAATTAAAGTGGATTTCTTATTATTTTATTGATCTGAACTTTCCATTCCCATATGACCTTGTTGTCCAAAACCGCTCGGATAAACAAGTGCACTACCATAAAGTGCATCACACAATGTACAGTAGTGTGTGAGCAGTTTGCAGACGTTTAACAACATAGTATCCTGTGGTTGACGGAGATATTTCTATCATGTGTGTGTGACTGCAGGCACACAAAGAGAGAGGGAAAGGGGACACAGTCAGGCTGCCGAAGTACTTCCTGCAAAGGCTTTGCGGTCCCGTGCTGGACTTTAATTGTCCTGCCGGGGACTGGGAGTCATGTGCCCAGGAATTGTCTGGGATGTACTGCTGACTCATACCAGGCTACCAAAGCATCAGGCTCACACTTTACACTACTCATCGTCTTAGTTTACAGTGGCAGACTGGACAGTAGACTGTGATCATTGATACGTTGCTCTTTGATCAAAGCGTGAATGAACATGAGCTGTTATTTCAGTGCCAGAATTATTTTCTTTGAAATGAGGCATAAATGATTCTTTTTTTTTTTTTAGATGTTTTAAAAATGTTAGGATAATGCACGTTGTTAAACACACAGTTTACCAAAGTACCAAATATATACATTTTCCCCTTACTTTGGTGGAAATATACTTAGTAATAATTGATCAAATTACTACATATGAGGTGTGTGCTGGTAGTGATAAACCCACACAGAATTATCTCGGCTCTAACACACACATTTAAGCATCTTTTAGCACATTGTTTTGACCCGGTTTTAGTTCACTTTCATTGCTCTTTGGTGTCGTGTTAAGGCAGCTTTAAAAGACAAAGTTAGAGACTAGGTCGTGAATATAGTGGAGCATTTAGCAGCTATATATATATATATATATATATATATATACACACACACACACACACACACACACACACACACACACTTTCCTCAAAGGTTGGTGGATACCAAAACAGAGCTTAAAGTAATATGAATACTGGATTTTATTTTATTGTGTGGCCAGAAACCGCTCCAAATAAATAATGTTGTTAAATGTGTTAAGCAGGAGTTTGCCATGACGTTTCCATTACGACTTCATAAGCTTAAATTCTGTTGACTGCTTCTTCTCCAATGGCCGAAAAATTAACTACTGCAGTTTTACCAAAAGAAGACAGACTATAAGAATTGAAAATGTTGTCTAAACACAAACAGCTGCACAATAAGTTTGCCAATAATAACTTTAGAATTGACAAAAAGGAAAAAAATCCAAAATATTTTTGTTAAAGCAACTAGTGTCTCTAGGCATGCTAGATGATCTGTGAGGCTATAACCACAGAAGTGTCTAATCACATGCTAACGTCAGTATGTTTGGCTAATATGTTTACCATCTAAGTGTTAGCATGTTAGCATGCTAACAACAACAAAGTACAGCTTTGGGCTTATGGGAATGTCATTAGTTCTGCAGGTTTTTGGTCATAAATCAAAATATTTAACAAATTAAAATGTTTACCTGATGATGGTGCTAGATGTAAAGTCAGACGACCACCAGCGTTGTAAGCATTCATCATGTGGGAACAGTAAATGTCTGTTAAAATGTGAATCCATGTAGCAGATATTTCTCAGACATTTCACATAATGTAAAGTGAATTTGGCAAAGCATTTGTTTTCATCTTTAGATAAATGACACACGAGACATACTGGTTGGTACCAAAACTTATTGATGTTCCATACCCAGCCTTAGCATGCACTAATGCACAAAATACAGACCATAATGTAATTCAATTCTAGATAGGGAGTCCATGCATGGCTCTGGGAATACCACTAATGGTAGGTGATGTCATTGCCAATAACGCAGATCTGTCATGTGCGCAACTGGCTGCACTTTTGAACTTAACTAACTTTAATCTCACTCTGGATGTATGACAACGAAGAAATAGTGTCCTGTGGTAAGACAACAATTATTATGGTGGTGAAAAATGCTGCTGAGGGCATAATTTTCTCTTGTCAACAGCCTGCATCATATCCAAGATGCTTTTGAGAAGCATTGCATGCATAAAGCAGATGCATTGAAGCGTCCTTCTCATCAGAGCAAGCTTTGTGGTCACATTGTGTGTGTGCGTGTGTGTGTATGTTTGAGTTATATGGAAAGTCTCGTCCACAGACACGTTCCAGTGGCAGACATGTTCCACCTTGGCTAACCCAAAACGACAGCCTCGGAAAACCTGAGACAGATTTTGTGTGTTCCATAAAAAACTTTTACACTAAATTAGTGTGTTCAGGCTAGAGATTTGTCAGATCAGATACAAAGATGCAACACAAGGTGAGGATGACTCCTCTATTGTTGTACAGCGGTGCGGGTCTAACTTTCTTTCTTTGGATAGCTTAAACACAGTTAAAATACTGAAAGCATATTTGTCTAATGTGTGGCTGAACCCCAAGTTGGTCCCAATAATCTGTCAACTTGAACTTTAGAAATCTAAGTGTAGGTCTTCTTAAGTCTTCAGGTGACAATTAATGTCACAGTAAAAATCTTGACAGCGGTTGAGTGACACGTTGCAGCCGCTGTATCTCCCTGGAGAACTGACATTTCAGTTCAGCCCCCCCCCCCCCCCCCCCGGGAGCTGAAGCTGAAGTTGATCCAGACATCGACTGAGGGCACAGAAGACTCTCGGTGATAAAACACTGGCTCTATGTGAATCTTTTCAGAAAATATGGATGCTATTTAGCTTTTAAAAGATTCCACTTTGTTGAACTTTACTTCAACATGTGGCGCCCCTCTGCTCTGCTGCTATGCCTAGACTCTGTCAGTTTAAAAAGTCCTACCAATTTCCAGTAAATGAGCACTAACGCTGAAACTCAGATAAAGACAGTCCGACGTTGAGGACGTAAATGTACTGTTCTTATATAGAGTCTTTCTAGTCTCAACAAAATACTCAAATCGGTTTACACAGCGACCGAGGCTGTCGTACAAGGTGCCACCTGCTGCTCATCAGAAACACTCACATTTACACGCCGACGGCCCAGTATCAGGGGAACTTGGGGTTCAGTGTCTTGCCCAAGGACAACCTTCCGATTGGGGAGGTGACCGCTCTACCACTAAGCCACAGCCGCCACGTAGTAAATGAAAGCTCCACTGTGACAGAATTATACAACAGCGAAACCGTTTCATGTAACATACTATTACACTATCAAGTTCCACTTCATATATCTTTAGAATATGTAAATAAAAAAATAAACGTACAGAGAAAAAAAGCACCACCAGATGCCACCAACATTGTAAACACAACACACGTCAAGGGAGAGACACTCCTTCCTCCAAAACCAATGACAGAATCCAATAGGACAGTCCACAGGTCAGTATGTCATAATGAACAATGACAGGAATAAATTAATAAATAAACCTACTATATAAAGACTTCACAAGATATTGTGAATATTTAAGTGAATTCAGGTTCCTAATAGCCACAGGAATGAAAGATCCCTGGCACGTCTAGTTCTTAACATAGGGAGCCTGAAACGGCGACCTGAGGGGAGCAGATTAAACATCCCAAAGAGAGGGTGATCATGGCAGTGTACAATTTGGTTAGCCTTAACCCTGACTTGTTTTATCATATGTTACGGCTGAGGTAGATGTACCCCACCCACCTTGCACGCTACGTTCACCAGCTTTGTTAGCTTACGCTTGTTGGTCATTGAAAGACCACTGTACCACACAATACGAAATGTCAAGACTGATTCAATAAAACACTGGGAAAATAAAGTCACCGGAGTCCTGCTCATGCTGAATGATTTCATTTTCCTCAAAAAGAGAAGTCTCTGTCCTTTTTCCAGGCAGCATCTGTGTTGCTCTCAAAAATAATTTGCCGTCAATCTGATACAATATAAAATGTATATTCATCTTCTGTTCAGTCATGTTCTGAATAACAGTTTGTGAAATGTTCTGCTGCGATCTACGGAAATCAGTAATCATATCCTTTGTCTTGGAAACGTTGATAGAAGTTTTTACACCACACAATGAAATCTTGAACTAAAAAGGACCTTGCCCCTCCTCATCATTGTTCAAAAAGCTCACTATAACAGTGTCATCTGCAAATGTCACACAGCATGAGTTTTTGAGGATTACAGATGTTTGTAAAGGGAATTTAACAATGTAGGTTATTGCATCCTCAACACCCCGACCAGCCCTATAACCAAACTGGAGAGGGTCTAATGATTCCCTTACTCCTGCTTAACCAACCTCTCAAAAGTCTTCATCACCAATGAGGTGAGAGACCTCGGGGTTCTTACACTTAGCCACAGGAATGATTGTAGAATGTTTCCAAATCTCTATGCGTCTGGAGTGATTGAGTGAAAATCACTTCAAAGATCTCACTTAACTGACCAGCACAAGACTTAAAGACTCGACCATTGATGTTGTTTTCCTGACCTTTAGTTTGTTTAAATAATGATCTGACCTTTAGATACATCGAAACAACTACATCCTACTAGCAAAAACACAACCATATATATCCTACTGGCAAAAACGTAGCTCTCTCTCTATATATATATATATATATATATATATGTATGTATA